>NW_023046010.1:0-84473 GCF_011762505.2 Arvicanthis niloticus | reverse complement strand
CAACTTGTCTTTGAGTTATTCATGGTCTGTAAGAATTTCCAATAAATCCATTGGTTACCATGCTAATTGGATGGAATCTTCTTTGGGGGCTGGGCTTTCTCTCAAGCTTTGATGAGTAACAATCACGCATTTTATTTTTCCACAGGAAAACTCATGCAACAATGTTCTTGTGGAATGATAGAATTTGTATCAGAGGGTGTGACAAATACAATATTCCTTGGTGTGTGGTTGGTTTTTTGTTTGGTTTTTTTTTTCTTTTTTTTCTATTGGCAAGTTGATTAAGGGAGATAAATCTGTGGCATACTGCTTGGCAATGATAGCATATGTGTACCAGGGGAAGAATGCAGTTGTGTGGTATAGATTTATAATCTAGGATGATTAAAAATTCAGATACTAAATTTCACAAACTGGCTCCATTCCAGTACTCCTAAATATGAGCCTGAATCCAAATAGCATCTTTAAAGAGAAAAGAACAGCAAAACTGTGAATGTGCAATTAATGAACTCCCCAAGTACAGGGATAAAAAATGTCTCTAATTAACAGATAAAGGCTTGCTAATGAAATTCTATCTTCCTGTACTCTGTAAGTCATGGGTCCAGAAGGCCTCCTACACCAAAGATGACTGGGAGTTTCTTAGCAAATGTGTATCATGTCAGACAAAAATAGTTACATGTAAAACAAATGGGTAAAAAAAAATAGAAACGAACAGATGGTACGTAAGGGTAATAATATCCAATTGTATCATATTATACATGAGCTATTATTGTGTCTCAGGGCAGCCTCTGGCAAAATATTTCAATGTAGTGGAAGAAAACCTTATCCTACCACTTTTCCTTTCTTTATTTTAAGAAAATTGCAAGTCAGTTAAACAACATAACTATACAGTGTAACAGAGAACGCCTCCTCACACCTCATGCACACTCCTCATTCTATGGAAAGTGTATGCAACCTGTTAGTACTTGATCAGAATGAGATGTTCTATCACTGCTGCTGTGGTCTGAAAATACACTGGGCTGACCATTGCAGGGGCTTCAGAGAAATACAGGAACTACACTTTTACTTTCCTATCCTTTAGGGAAGCCAGAAATGTTTGCCTCCTGTATGTAGTGCAGGTTTCTCGTATCGTTTCTAATTTATTGGCACAGTTGGTAGGAACTGCTTTAAACTACATTTTTATCCCTCTTCAATGTTCTCACTGAATCTGAAATGGATGTGTCATCTGCAATCACTTACAGTCTTTAAAAGCACTTCCGTTAGAACTTCACAACATGATTTTGTCTTTGGTGTATGCCCTTTCACCTAGGTGGAGCCAATAGCAGGAATAGACCCTTAAACATCAAATTAATTTCAATATTTCCAGAACATCTCCATTAACTAAGGACTACATTTATCGAAGGGTCCCGACATTCTTGGGGGAATGCTGAAATGTCCATGCATAAGAAAGTTCACATTATCAAAGTGTTGAAGGACACTGGCTTGTCAAATGCCAATAAGGGCTGAATGGTAAATTTAGGAATTGCAGTTAAAGAATCTCTTTAAACAGAACCAGTGATTTTTTTTTTAATCCACTGTTCAGCCTGACCCAAGGCTCCTCCCTCCTCCCTTCTTAGTCCCTCCCTCTCAACCCTCTCCTTTTCCTCAGAAAAGGGGAACCTCCCTCCTCCGACCCCATGGATACACCATCCCTGCACCTCAAGTCGCAGCAGAAGTAAGTGCTTATTCTCCCACTGAGTCCAGACAAGGTGACCCAGCTATGGGAAAGGGATCCAAAGACAGTAGACAGAGTCAGAGATAGCCCCTACTCTAATTGGTAGGCAACCCACATAAAGAACCAGCTGCTCATCTTTACATCTGTGTAGGGAGCCTAGGTCCAGCCCTTACATGCTTTTGGTTACATACCAGTGATCTTAAGGCACAGAAAGTCTTCATTCACAAGTGTGCTGTGCTTTGAAGTATGTTTCATCCGGATGGCAGGAACACTTCCTCATCCTGAATTGGGACTATGCATGATGTCTCTAGGCTGTCTCAAATGGCCCCGAGGAGAAAAGTCACCTCTGGCTGCATCCTGTTGTAAAAGATCAACCCTTTGTCTTCAAAGAGTTTTCTGTCACATGTAGAAAAAATAGTGTGCACAGTATACATTGACCCATTAAGCACGGACTGCAAACAGGAAGTGCTGACTTCAGTGCCTTCTCAAGTAACAGTGTTTAGGGAAACCAGGCTACTAATATCTCTAAGAACATTTTCACTTGTAGTAACACTATCTTACTTCACTCTCAACTTTTTTTGTTTATTTTTCCAAGTAATTCTAAATCGAGAATCTAAGTACACTGTTGCTTATGTCACGTATTCTTTGGAAACTGTGATGTCCAAATACCCGGAGTGAAGAACTAACTGTTTCAGAGAGTCTGGTCTGCTCTGTACAAATTATAGGTAATCATTGGTTCATTGAATTTGCCTCATCATGATTATGTATCATTCGTCTACTGAGCACTCCAGAGAATTCATTCTGGGAGACATTCTCCTTTTTTTTCCCCCCTTATTAGAGAGAGATATTCTCTTTTTGTACTTAAAATGGAAACTGCAAGACAATGCCTCATGTTTCTTAACAGTGGTGATCAGGAAACTTTGTGGCTGCCTGGACAGGAAGAGAGAAGCAGGTGGATTTAAGGTACTTGAAAAGAGTTAACTTCATTGTAAGACGAGTAGAGAAGTTCTTCCTGGGTGCAAACTTTTACTATAGCTTAAGACCATATCACTAAATTTAAAACCATGAACATAATCTGGGCATGATGCCTCATACTCTTCATATCAGGGTCCAGAATGTGGAAGCTGGGACAGAAATTTCTCTTTTTCAATTTGGAGGCTATTTGGGTTATATAGTGATATCTATAACACATGAGCTATATAAAATGATATCTTGTCTCAAAAGGCATGGCAAAACAAAACAAATAAACAAAAAACAAAACCTATGAATGTATTTGAAATGTGCTGTGACTTTGGCATTTAATCAGGATACTTGGTTCATAATTAAGTGTTATAATCCCTAACAATATAAGGCAGGTGTGGCAAATTATTTTGTTGAATCCCTTTTTTCTTTTTATGAGGCTTGTTTTTTTAGGTCCAAGGGTTTGATAATTACACGTATATAGCTACCAATAAATAATCTCCATATTTTTCTTATTTGTTTAATTTTGAACTGTGTCTCATGTAGCGTAGTTGGCCCCATCAATTCCTGGCTGCCCAGGATAGTCTTGAGTTCCTACTTGCTTTCACAGTCCCAGATCATCACGCTCAGCTTAGTTCTGGCACTCTGTGATGTAAACAGCAGATTCAATGCCTGTTGCTGTGCAGTATTTTTGTTGAAGTCATTTGTTTTGTTTTTGTTCTTGTTTCCAGAGAGTTGGGGGTAGGGGAAGATATAGTGAAATTAATTTGCTTGTATTGTTAGATTCTTAGAACACTAGAGTTTCTTTGAGATCCCTCTATGAATGGAATTTACTACTCTTGACTTCTACAGGGGCAGTTAACTTGCCAATTATCAGAAACAAAAGCAGTATGTGTACCTTTCCCATCTGTGTTTTGCTTACTGTAGATGTTGGTCCTTTGGTTTCAGCTTTATCAATGCCTAGAATGAGCCATCAGAGGTCATTTTGGGGGGAATCTATGAGGCTCTGCCTCCAAACCATTGAGTCACAGCAAATGATAGCCACAGATTCTTTCAAAACATTTTGTTAGAAAAAATTTGACAATTTGTAAAATAAATAAATAAACCTGCATAGATTCACAAAGAATAGACATTAGACACATTCTCTGCTCCCAACCACATATTTTCCTCTTCCTCCCTCTCTTGTTCTTGATGTAATATGGTTTTGAGAGGCATCTATTTTTAATTCTGTCTGCAGGCAGTTTATTCTCAGATTTATCTTAAACACACGGGCGTCACTGTTCATGGATACAACCCCGATTTCTGCACCTAGAAATTACTTAGCTTGGCAATTCTCTTTCAAGTCTCAACCCCTAATGCGGAATCTGAGCTGAGGATTCTTATGTAAGCCTTACAGAAAGAGACAGGGCCAGCAATAACCTGTGCAAGAGAGGGAAAGATGCTAAGGACAGCTGTGTGTGCCTTTGTGGAGCTATAGGTTATGAAAGGTACCACAGAGATTTTCCACCATAGCCCATAGGCTGGCTGTGGTTGTGTTGTTGGTTTTATTAGTGTTGCAGGCTATCACTCACATGGCAAATAGTAGACCAAGGCCAAGTCACCCTTTAGCCAAGGGCTATTTCACAGGGATCTATGTAACTAGGGGCTCTTATCTCCAATAGAGTGGCTACAACTGAGAATTTGTATCAATCTGATTAGCTTGTAAGCTAACCTAGGCAGGAATTTCTTAATTATTGATTGATGTGGGAATGCCTAGCCCTTTGTAGGTAGTACTGTCATTGTGTTCTAGGATGGTTCTAGGATGTATGAAGAAGCAGGATGAGTGAGCCATGAGGAGAAAGCCAGTAAGGGGCACCTTTCCTTGGCCTCTGCTTCAGTTCCTTACTCCAGATTACTAACTTGAGTTCTGTCCTGGGAGTGGAAATGAAATAGATTCATTCTTCTCAAAGTTTCCATATGCTCACATTGTTTGATCACAGCAATAGGAACCTTAACCAAGATAACATCTCACATTATCGTAGAACATCCTGATATAGCTGTGTTTGAGAATGTGACTATGGATAAAGAACTATGTGGTTCTTCCAAATCCCTCATCTATGAACTGAGTGTAGGTGGACACCATTGGCTCTGTGACTGTCATTATCATCTGTGTCTGAGTTGATTTTACAAGGAAAAAAAAAGAGTATTGGTTCAGTTTGTATGCAACACAGAAACAAAGAGCACAGACTTAAAGCCAGTGAGTACAGAGTATTTCCATCCCGACAACAGGAAACCAGGGACTTAGAACAGGGTCCTCCTTAGATACATCATAGCACTTTCCATTGAGGCAACCTGCCTGAAAAGGCCAGGCTACTACTTTTCTCCTGGGAGACATGAGAGACTACAGAGAGCATTTGAAATACTAAAAAGGAGGTGTGCAATTGATTTTGTTGCTTTGGCCAGATAAATGGAGTAAGAAATGAAAATGAAAGGGATTCTCCTATTAAAATTAGTAATAGTGAAACTAATCCTGAACTCATAATGTATAGGATACATTTTACTAAAAGCTTTACATAGAATATTTACACTGAATTCAAAAATAACCCACGAGTCTGCCATTTTTCTTCTGTGGTTTTCCTAAGTGTTCTATAGAAAGTTCTTCTCCTTTGCTTGAACTTGTACCACTGCACTCTTCACTTGCACACATATTTGTAGACTCACATGGTGCAGAGTTCTCAGTTGAGGAACTTCCTCTTCTTAGTTTCCTGGGGATGACAAAGAAGGAAGGGATTTAAATGAGAATCCGTGGCTGCTGATGGAAAACCATCCATTCCTTCTTCCAGTTACCTTAAGTTTGGAAACAATTTTGTTTATATCATGTATTTTTAGACTCAAAGACAGTTGTCAAAACATTGCATACAGACCTCCTTGGCTTATATATAAGAAGAAATTTCCAGTCTTTTGTAGTGGTATAAATTGGAAATATGTGAGGGTAGAAAGGAGTTGACATAAGTATCCTTCTAGAACATTCTAATTCCCTGAGATGTTAGAGGAGCTCTTAGACATGTTCATTGGCTCATTAAGAAAAACTCTCAGTCTAACAATGAAAGAATTTCACCTCATTAAGAAATCTTGAGGATTTTAACATACCAACTTTACTTACAATGTCCCAAAATTGAGACAGAATATGAAGAGTTTCTCAGTGTTCCAGCCACATATCCTTCTAGATGAGGAGTAATAGTAACTTTTTTAGAATATGAAGAGATATGGAAAATACTTCTTCCAGCTTTTCCCCCTTTTTATTAAGTTATTTTATTTATTTACACTCCAAATGTTGTCCCTCTTTCCCGTCCCCCATTCAAGAGTTCTTCACCTATACTCCTTCCCTTTTGCTTCTGAGAGGGTGCTCCTCCACCCACCCACTCGTCTCAGCTTTATTTATTTATTTATTTATTTATTTATTTTTACTTATTGAGCTTATAATGACTTGATTACTCTGCCTGACACATTCCTTTGCCATCAACAACGTTTCACTTAACACAAAGAAAGATGTCTCAGATGTACAGCACACTTGTTCTTCTCTTCTCTTCTCTTCTCTTCTCTTCTCTTCTCTTCTCTTCTCTTCTCTTCTCTTTCTTTTCTTTTTTGGTATCAAGACCATTTACACTGAGCAGTCACTTTTCTAGGGTACTTCTCCTTTTTTCTTACCTCCACATCAACTAAACTAAATACATAAAATATGGTTCATCATAGGTAAGAATGTAGGTGGACATGAATTAAGCCCTACTACAACAAAGAGAAACAGTAAAACAACAAAAATAAGTATAAATCAATCTGCCTTGAAGAACAAGGAACTAACATTTCTCTGATAGTTGTTCAAGAGTTTGTGATCCTTATCACTGAGTGACAGGTGGATTAGGACTAAAACTTGCCAACAGAAACCCCTGATTTAAAAAAATACTTAATAAATAATAATTCATCTAACTGATACAGTCATTATTAATCCTAAAAACAAGACCATGTTTAATAAATTTTAGGGTTATGAAATAAATCGTGATTTACCTGATTAAGTCATAAATTATATCAAAGTTCTAATAATAAAACCCAATTTAGCATATTTTTGGCTTTATTCAATTATATATAACATTTATATGCCTTAATTCATAATAAGTCACTTAATCTTAAATAAGGATGGTTTGATCATTTGTTCATATTGCTTGCTTATTAAATTAATAGGCTTCATTAGACCACAGTTCTGGTACAGAATTCCCATAACACTATTTGTTCCATGTTTTGTACCAAGTAAGTAAATTTAAAATGTAAATGAGAACAGTGAGCTATGCATAAGAAGGAGAAAATGCACACTGTATGTGGGAGAGTATAAGAGGTGGCTTGCTTGCTTCAGAGTGGCTTGATAAATATTCTCTGGAGTTTTACTACTAATGTGTGTATTGCATAAGAGAAGCTCAGAGTAAAACAGTAATTTCATAGTTACACGAAAATAAGTCAAAAGTCATGAAGCTCCAGAAACACTGAAATGTTTGAGATAGGCAGAAGCAAAAGCATTGGGTTGGGAGTCAAAAGAAGACATTGTCCTGGAGGAAGCTGTGTTTTCCTATTCTACATTATGCAAAGGTCATCTGTATTTTTAGATGTATGTCGTTACCATCTTAAAGGCATTGGCTAATTACTAGGCACCAAATACCCACACGTATGTAACTGCGCCATTACATTTGTTTGGACTACCTGAAAAAAATGACTGCTATGATTACATATTAAATATGCCTTATTGGATATCTTAGCTAATGATTGCCAAGGAAGAAAGATCAAAGATTCTGTGGACATTATTGCATGGTTTGTGATTTTTTTTTCATAGCAACATAATTGCATCTTTATTTTCTTCTCTGATTGTTTGACTGTTTCATCTTTCCAAGGTAACTCTGAAAAGAAGTGCTCCAATCCAATTATTTTTAATTGAGTTAATAATGTACAAGTTGTTGGGGATGAGGAAATTAGAACGGAGTCTCTTAGTGTCCCATATCTTACTTGCCTTGTTAGTACAGCTGGTTTTCCCCTTCCAGTTGGGGTTAACAATACACTGTTTAAATCAGGGTCATGCAGAATTTGTTTCAAAGAAACTAAATATTTGCCTGTCCCCCAAATCCTGTCAGAAACTATCTACTACAATATAGGTCAGTTTATTTCCTTCTCAATACATAGTTATTTATGGTTTATTTATAATCAATCTCTTTGTAAAAATACTTATTTTATGTATATGAATACACCATAGCTGTCTTCAGACACACCACAGAGGGCATCAGATTCCATTACAGATGGTTGTGAGCCACTGTGTGGTTGCTGGAATTGAACTCAGGACCTGTGGAAGGAGTCAGTGCTCTCAACCACTGAGCCATCTCTCCAGCCATCTAATCATTCTTAAAATGGAATTTAGAAGACTTAAAGATTGCATGCGGTTGTGTAATGATGCTTACATAGCACTAATTACTCAGGGTTTCCATGTCAGAAGTTCAAGCACTTACAGAGTTGACTTCAAATGTCAAAGGAGCATCAGATTCCATTCGATGGTTTGTTGTTCCAATCTGTTGTGGCTTTAATTGATCGGCCCTGTGGAATTAATTCAGTGCTTCTCAATTTGGATCCACTGAGCCAGTCTCTCCAGCCCTTCATTCTCAAAGTAATTTTATTATTTATGTGCATTGCGTTGTGTTGCATTCTTCTCAACAGCTTTACTGACCTATTATTATCGTCTCTTTTCCATTCATAAGGATTCTCCCTTACAGTTCCATTATGTTGATACATTTCAGATGCTCTTCTATAATGAACACTTATTTAATCTAGAATTGGTTCTGCCTTGTGGAATGTAGATCTTTGCCATTCTTTCCTCTTGGACTAGCAATTGATTGAATTTGGTGCTTGTTGCTGCAATGCATGGTTCCTTTGCCCCCCACTGGCTACTGGCTGAAGGTCATTCTTGGCTTTAAGAAACATTGTATTCAAGCAGCAAGGGAAACCCAGAACACTTACAGTGTCTCAGTTTCTACCTGCTCACTTCTTTTGCTCTCTCCTTCCTCCATAGCTACATACCTCTTCTTACTCAACTGGACAATTTCCCTGCTTTTATAATGAAGTAATAATTGGATCATAATGTCTTTGTCTTAAGATTAGGGACTTTACCATTATCAGCAAAGCCCTTCCTATGCTGAGATAGCTTCATGGTAAGTACTTGTTGCACAAGCCTGAGTCTGAGATAAAATCTGTGACACCCACATAAATGCCAGGCATAATCAAGGGGCATAAAATGCAGCACTGATAGTGGGCAGAGATAGGATATCATTTGCAGAAGGCCTAGTAGAAGGGCAAGCTTTTGTGTCAGTGAGAGACCCTGTGAGTAAGAGTAGACACTTGGTGTCTGCTTCTGGTTTCCATGCACATACAGCACATACATACATGCACACACAACATACATTTCAGATACTAGACACACAACACACACACAACACACACACACACACACACACACACACACACACACACCTTTTCCTAGCAGTCCCTAGACTAGAGATACTTAATTAAGAGATGGAATTATAGGGCATGTCCTTATAATTATATCAACCACAGGACCATAGTTTGGAATTTGACTGGATAGGAACCATTTACACATGGATAAAATTGTGGCTCTGATTCTCATTTTTACTAATTTAGCAATTTTCTCTGGGAAACCAATTTATTCTTTGCTCTGTGATAGTCCAGGCAATAAGTGCACAGTTAGGGTTAACCCTAACCCTAACCCTAACCCTAACCCTAACCCTAACCCCTAACCCTAACCCTAACCCTAACCCTAACCTAACCCTAATAAATACAGTGGTAAGACTACACCCATATCATCAGAAAAATATTCCCTAACCAGGCAACTACTGTCGACCTGAACTGTGGTCAGGATGGAGGCGCTGAGATATCCATTTGATTGGATTCCAATTCATTTTAATTTAAGGAGCTACATATCTTCAGAAGCTACCATACTGATAGCACAGATACATACTATTTTGCTAGTTACAGAAGGATTTATTGATCATATGGAACTAAACAGATAAAAACATCTGCTGTTTGTAGTTTACAGTGTAGTATAGAGTCTACAAATCTATGAGATGTCAGATGGTAAATTACTGGGTCTTCTCAGATGAGTTCTGTCTTAACAGCTCAACATTGTCATTGTTTCTGAAAGCAGGCATGAGCCTTATTAACTGTATTTTGTAAGGAAGATTTTTCTTGGGAAGAATATGGATCAATAGTCTGTGGACTTTGGGCTAACTGAACACCTCAGTTCTAGAGAACAGTCCACAGTTCCTTCAGCCTTTGAATGTTGGTTTTCACTTGCCATGCCCAACATTTTTGTTGAGCAGTCATGCACTCTGCCATCACTTTCTGCACCAGTGTGTAAGATTTCACCTTGCCACAGCTTGTTAAAGTTGCATCAGAAAGCATCTTGTAGTATTTAAGACTACATAGCATAAACCATGGAAATTTATTTTCACACAGTCTTGAAAATGAAGCCGTAGGTTTGGCTTCTTTAAGATCAAGCACATTTTTTTTTAATCTCTTTGGAAGGTTCTTTTTATTCTTAATGTAATTTTTTTAATGCCTTCAAGGTTTCAAGGTCTTTCTTCCCCTCCCATATTATTTACACTATTGCATTCTAGATTTTCAAATATGCTTATACTGCTTAAAAGATCAAAGCTGTCATTTCCCACCCTTCATATCTCAGTCCAACTTATTTTTAGTTCAACATCATTTTTGCATTTCTCTTCTGACTTCCTCATAGACCAGGGATTAATTTAAAACATTATAATGCCCGGATGTCCAGGTATAGAGTGTTTTAGACCTCATGTTTGTATTAATCGAAAATTTATATATGGAAGTACATTGAAGACTATTAAGAGGAGGCTCCAAATAAGTGATGTATAGTTTTTATGTGCTAATAAAAATCACTTTGAGAACATTTCTTCTTGCTTTTCCATAATGACAAGGCAAGGTCAGCTATCTGTGAACCAAGAAGCCAACCCTCATCTGACACTGAATCTGATGATGCCTTGACTGTGAACTTCCAGCTCTCTAGAACTATGAGCAGTAGATTTCTGGTGTCTGGGAGCCACGTTTCCTGAAGTCATACCATACTGGACTAAGAAAGCCAAGAGACTATAATCATTCTAATCTTATGTACAATAAGTATGTTTACATGTACACAATCTACTGGTGTCATGTTGCTAGTTAAATGAATTATAGAAACTTTATTTTATTGATCTTTCCTAAAAGTTTCATATATATAACTACACACACACACATATATATACATACATATATTCAAAAGATAGTATTGTAATTTTTGCTTTAACCATCAAACTTAATTTGAAACTTCAAAAGAACTGAGGATATGTTGAAGTATAGCACACATGCACATTCATGTACATGTTACCCAACATAAGGCATTTATCTTTATTCAGATTTTTAGATTGGCATGAAGTAAATATGTTTTTATTAGCAATCAAGTTATTTATGGACTTATTTCTTCCCAGTGTTTCAGGAGACAATCTGTGAAGTGGTAATAAATCATGAGAAGAATTGTGAAACTCTCTGTGCATTTAGACTTTATTCTAAGCTGTGATTTATCACCATGGGAACTTGATGGCATCATTTGTTTGCTTCATATCATTAGCTGTTTTATGTGTGTTTGTCTTTATGTTTGGCTGTACTGTCTTTGACACTGGTTCCCTTGGTGAAGAAGGCTCCTTGCAGGAAACAAAAATGTCCAGAAGCAGTAACACAAATAAAAAGTCTTCATATAGCTCATGAAGAAATGACTTGTGTGTCTGTACCAAACACTTCAGAAGATATTTTTTTCCTCTGATCTGTGAAAATTAGATAAACCCAGCATAGAGATTGGGTTTTCACCAAGGCACTATGGATACTTGGGCTAAGTCATTCATCCAGAATGGACTGTCTTGTGTACTGTACAATGTGCATGACATCCTGATTTCTACAAACAGAGACACATGTGGTATGCCCTACCACAGTACAACTGTTGCAACAAGCAAATTGTCTACAGGGTTTTCTAAGTGTCTCCTGGGAATAGGTTGTGTGCCATGATTGAGTTGCTGATGTAAACATGAGACATCTGAAGTTATTTTCCTCCCCATCATTCTTTGCTCTAATGGTTCCTTCATCTCCAGGATGCACTGGTACTCATCATCCTCAGGATGCACTGGTACTCAGAAGTAGGATATCTCCCTGTCTCTTCCACCATCATTCACTTCTAGATAGACATTCCATTTCTCATTTCTCTGTTCACTATCTGGACATGTGCCTGCTCACACATGAAGATGTATTCATTCACTAGGAAAGCCATTCTCATCAATGAAGAATACTGCTTAGCTACAGCTCCCAAATAAACTGGCCATTTTTTGGAGATGGAACAGATGATGTTTTAACATCTAAACAAACTTGTCCTTTTGAGAGATAGGATTCTAACACAGCCAGCTGCATACTTGTCCACTTCTGAGAGTTTGGGGAAGGCAGCAGAAAACACATTGAAATAGGTGGGTCCCTTGGGATAATGTTTTACGTAAAAAAATTTTGGAGACATGAGGACTTATCAACATGTGGTATAATGGCAGATAAAATCTAGATTGTTTTTTAATTCCATGGCAAGATCTGTGTGGAAACATGTTAACCCTACATCTCAGTACATATTTGCCAAATGAATACATAAAAGAATGGATGAATTGATTCGTTAAAAAAGATAGACTTAGGTATGATACTGTTGTGCTATTTAATAATTAACCTCAATATCTCAGTGATAATGAAGTTAAATTTGATACTATATCTATCATCTATCTATCTATCTATCATCTATATATCATCTATCAATAGATATATAAATATAGTTAATCAATAGATAGATATAGTTAATGAACAGATTAATTGGTAGATAGTAGATAAATACATAGATAGATGGATGGATGGATGGATAGATAGATAGATAGATAGAATGATAGATAGAATGATATATTGATAGATAGATTCATTCCTCTTGATATTCTTGGTGTAAAAAAAGTGAATTCTGATCCAGACCAGCATTATTAAAAGGCATGTTGGGTACTTATCAACAGTGGTTGGAAAAACTAAGAGATTAGACTAAAATGAGTGTTCTGAGAAACAAATCAGCTCTCTAGTTGGCTCTTGGCTGATGGGGGCCCCGTTAGTGGAATTAGACCTTTCTTAGCACACTAGGCAACAGTGAGATCTTTAGTATTATTCCTGTTCTAATCTGGAATGGCTTGGACATGAGCAGGTCAGATATTTAGTGATACCAGTGACAGACAACTAGAAACCTTGTAGTACAGAGTACAGTTAATCATTTAGTGTTGTAGAGACAGGTGATTGGAGGTGGTAAACTGCTGAGAATCAGGCAGCACACTGGTTTGAATGAGAAATGTCCCCCATAATCTCCATTAAACACTTGGTCTCAGCTGCCAGCATTATTTTTGTGGAGGTTTAGACGGTATAGCCATGCTGGAGGAATGTGCATCACTTTGGGCTGATGTGAGAGTTCATGGTGTCACCTTACTTCCAGTTTTCCCTCTCTGCTTCATGGCTATGGTTAAAGATGCATACTCTCAGCTTCCTGCTCTGTCTTCCATGCCTGTCTGTTGCCCCACCTCCCTCCTATGATAGAATCTTACTACTCTGGAACTGCAAGCCCAAATAAACTCCTTCTTTCAGTTGGCTATCATATTTTAACACAGCAACAGGAAAGTAACACATACAAGAAGTAAGTGTGGGAATCAAACTTCAAGGTTTTACCACCTTCAGGAAATGTTCTTAATAAAATGCCGTAACTCTTTAGCACCTAGTGCACAGTATTATTAGAATTGGATATGTAATTGAAGCCCCCCAGCCCTCCTGTGAGAACCAGACAGTAACTACTAGCTGCTGTCATTTCTGGATGGTCTTTTACAGTGTCAAGCAGGTAAGCGTCTTCTCACATCACTCGGTGCTCTACCTGTATCATCAGCTGAGGTTCCTTTGTTCAACTTGTATAGAAATTAAGAAAAGGCACAAAGCAGCTCTCAGCGCCCCCCCACCCCCCAAGTTACCAGCAATTCTCAGCACTAGCTGGTCTCAAGAGCTTAATGCCAGCAACTTCTACTGGTAGAAAATCTCAGTGTTATCAGGTCTCAGTGCTACCAGCTCAGCCTGCTCCTAGTAGGTAAAAATCAAAAAAAGGCAAAGTTAAACCATTGGAATGAGGCTGTATTAGGGGTTCACACTGCAATGTAAGAAAGGCAGTATAAAGGACAGAATTTTTACTGGCTTTTCTGGGTCCCTCCCCTAAAATATGTATCTTTGGTATTCTCATTTATATGTCTAATAAAATGAATAACAGTGACATGTATACTATTTTCCCCATACTCTATATAGGAATTCCATAATTATACTGGAAGTTACCATATTGTAGTCTGAGGTTATCTCCTCAATTGGACTCATTCTCTGTTGATGGAACAAAACCAAACTCAGTTACACTGTCATTAGTGACCAGGTAGATTTTCAGAAGATCACTTAAACAATAACCCTCTGCTACATGGGTCTTTTTCTTCTAAAAGAAATGTTTAACCGATTTTATTTGACTTCTTTACATTATGTGTATGGGCTTATGCCTGTGTATATATCTTTGCACCATGCGTGTGTGGTGACTATGGAAGGGACAAGAAGGAATCAGATCACCCTGGACTGGAGTTACGGATGGTTGTTATCTGCCCTGTGCATGCTCTTGTATGGCTATGGTTTGGTGAGCCAACAGGCAGTATGGGGGCATATTTTATCATACTCACAAGCCACAGAGGAGGCCAGCAATATGAATTGTTTCAGGAATGTCAGAAGAAATGTTGTGTGTATTCTCAGACTTCCAGGTTTACTATAAACAATATAACCTCATGTAAAAATACATTTATGGTCTATGGAGCAATTTCCCTCAGACAAGATTGGACAGTCACTCATTCCCATATGAATGAGGGAAGCTTCCTAGCCTGAGATAGCAAAGGAGCTAGGAACCTGGATACGTTAGAAGTTGAGGACACCAGAGAATGTGTTTGAATCAAAGGAAAAAAATACAGATAATCCCATGTCAAAAATGATTAATGTATTCATCTGTCAAACTGTGGGATCAGATGGTCTTTAATTAGTTTTCCATCTCTGAAATATGAAGGCCACTTTATTTTGTGACTTCATAAGTAAGACAGATCAAATCTGAGGTCAGTTTGAAGTCATAAATTGTGTCATATCTGGCAGCAATTATCCTTTTTTTTACCACCAAGCCCTCTTTTTATGAAATGGAGGTATTATATTATATAGTCTAATATTCTTTTAAAAATTAATTTAACCTTTGGGAATTTCAAGATATACTAATAAATAAATAAATAAATAAATAAATAAATAAATAAATCCTGGCCACATTGATCTCCTGATATTCTCTTAACATTTTCCAACTTCCACCAGCCCTTCCTCCTCCAAGTTCCCAGCCCACACTCATGGCATTTTGTCCTGTTGTTGGTTGTACTTTGTGACCCATTAGATTGAAACAGGGTGTGGGCATAGGTCTGGAGCTGTCCCCTGGAGGATGGACACACCAATGGCTATATCACTGAAGACAATTTCTTTTCCACATAACAACAGTCTTCAAATGCTAAAATCTGCCCTAGACAAAGCTGGGCCTCGTGGAACACTTCACTGTCTATTACTGAATATTTTTATTGTTCAATCTGGTATTGTCCCTAGGTAGACAACCGTTTCTGTTTTGAGTTGATCAGTGCCCTGCCATGCCTACAAGACAGGGCCATGTGGCCCTGCTCTTCATTCTCTGGCTCTTCCCTTCCTTCTGCTTCCTCTTTGTGAGCCTTTGAAAGGATAACATGGGCATTCCAACTATGGTTGAAGACTCACTTGTTCTTGGAACTTTGACCTGCCCTGCCCTTCATTAACCTCTATTTACTATGAAAGGAAGCTTTTTTGATTAAAGCTATGAACAACCCCAATCCTGGGACCCCATAGACCTGTTGCTTGCCTCTGTTGCCATGTGAAGAGTAGTGTTCTGTATTATTCCATGTTTTCATTATTCTGATATCAGCAATAGATTTTATAGTTGAAGTAAGCTTTCAACTTCAATCCAGTGCACTGAGACAAATAATTAACACAATTTCTATTTTATAAAGGGACAATTTTCTAAGATGTCATGTATATTTGTTAGCAACTATGTAAGAGAATATGGTTATATCCACAGAAATGATAAGATGTAAAAAAGAGAGGAGTAGTAACTGAATTAATAATTCAGTTACTCTGTATGCCTTTACCTTACAATTAAGATTTTTCTCTATATGGAAATTTAGGGAGATCTGGGTAAGAGAAAATTTAAGATCTAACTTCTATACAATTTGTGAATTATCTTACAGAAACAAAATATAGTAGCCATGATGTATATTTTACCTTATTCACTTATTTACTTAAAAATCCAGAGAAATATTCTCATCATCTGTGCCATCATAAGTGTGTGTGTAATATTTAGGTGTATGTGCCCATGTGTGGGGTCTAGATATTGTGATATTGGATGTTTTCCTTCTCCAAATTATATTTCTTCTGATTTGTTTAGGAGTTTTTGTTTTAAATTTTGTTTTGGCTTTTAAATTGTGAGCTTTGCTTTGCTTTGTTTTGTTTTGTTTTGTTTTGTTTTGAGATAAGATTTCTCTGTGTAGCCCTGGCTCTACTGGAATCCACTCTGTAGAACAGCCTGGCCCTAAACTCAAAGATTTGCCTGCCTCTGCCTCCCAAGAGCTAGGATTAAAAGTATATACCACCACCACCAAGCTCCATCTAATGTTAGATAACCAATTGGTATGCTCTTCTCTCAGCATTTCTTAGTTGCCTGCAGCTTTTTGGGGAGGGTTATAGTTGAGATAGAGAGTTTCCCTGTACCTGGGGATCAGTGTCAAGAAAGATAAGCCAGAAAGCCCTAAGTATCCTCCTGTCCTGTCTCTGTCTCCTTCCTTCTATTTTCCAAGCCCTGGGGTTACAGGTGGGTCTGTGCTGTCATATCCAGATATTCACATGGTTCTAGTAACCTGACTCAGATTCCTATGCTTATGTGTCAAGGACTTGCCAACTAACCCACCTCTGCATGCCTAATCCACATTATTTTCAGAAATATTGAAGAGGTAGTATTTGATTTTTTTTTCTTCATATTCACTAAAAGTGAAAAAAATTTCTTTTGAAAAAAAAATGAGGTTATGATTAGACAAAAGCTCAGTGTGTTTGTGTTTCCCAACATTTCCAATTTGAATTCTTGTGGAGACCACTCATAAAAGTTAGGTTTTAGCTCTGCCATGCTCAACCTCAATTTATTAGCTAGCAAATTCCTTTGTGTTGGCTAAGCTTCTAGTGGCCAGTTCCTCAACCCTGTGTTCCATTACTTACGTCCATCTACTTATTACTTTTTGTTCATCTGTCTTTAGAAGAAGTACCCTCCACTTAACAGATTTTATTAGCATCTATAATAAAAGTTTGATGACCTAATTGTTACCATTTCATGGGGGGAGCTTGTCACAATAGGAAGTCATCTTGTCACTCGGTCTGAAAAAAAAAAAACTAGTTTTAAAACTTGAGTATTGAAACATACAAATCAACAACATCTCTTTGGACTTCAGTAAAGGGAAAAAATAGCTGTTAGATTCTTGGCAAGTATGGCTTAGTTCAGATACAGCAACTGTTAGTGTTGAATGTACACTTGGCTTAGTGGGTAGCTTTCTTATTTTGTGTCCCTCTACCTCTTATTTGTATCTGCTTGTTGGGTGCATACACAGCCAGTAAACAGTACATATAGATCTTAGATAGTTCATGTTCTCCTGTATGTCACTTATGACAAGTAAATTGTTTATCTGAGAGGTTTTTGTTATCTATTTATAAGATTGCCCTTTGAGAGAAAGAGGTAAAGAGGGAATTTGCTTTTCAAAAGTAGCTCACACTAAGTTAAATTCTCTGCCAAATGTCAGGAAAGCCATAGGCATAGAACATTTCAAGATAATGGCATCATGTTCTTGACTAAGACTTGTTGAGTAAGAAAAAATATGTTCACCAGGAACATTCCCATCTGCTGCATTAGAATGATATTTTGTTTGTTTGTTTGTTTGTTTGTTTTTCCAGTATATAATCTGTGTGTGTGGTGTGATGACTGGTGTTAGATGCACCTCTGTGCCTATCTGTGGATGGATTATCGTTTTGTTCATCAATATATAAAGGCCTGTCTTAATTGCAGGGGGAACCATCCCAAAGGGGAGCCATCCTGGACTGTAAAAAAATGAAGGTGAGTGGAGTACTAGTGTGTATTCATTTCTCTGTTTCCTGTCATAGATGTAGTGTGATCATCTGCTTTAAGTTCTTACTGCCTTGCTTTACCCAACATGATTGTTTCCATGAACTGTGAGATAAAATCAATACTTTCTACCTTAAATTGCTTTTTTGTTAGATTATTCGTGCCAGTAACAAGCTAAGAGAGCAAGGTAGTAAACATTCCCTTAAAGAATTTGTAAGGACCTATGCTCCTTGTGAGCTTAAGTGATATAGAACAATAATTCTAAGACAGACCTCTCTGTCTGGTGTTTCTTGAGCATGTCGTCTTTTGTCCTTCAAAAATTCCTAAAAAAAGGTTGATTGACATCCTTTCTTTACTCTGTCTCTCACGAAGCAGGCAGGACATTTGTTAAATTTAGACAAGTTTCATAAAAATCAAGTATACATGCTAGCTTTGAAACCCTACTGTCTCATCCAGAGTCCCTAAAAGACACACAACAGTAATGTTTGTATTACCTTATCCTCAGTGTAAACTTCATTGAGTCAAAAAGTTATCACATGTAATTCATTTTCAATTGAAAGAGGAATTGGCTGAAGAAAAAATACATCTGGAAGAGATGCTCAAATGATTTTCTCAAATTCATAGCTTACTTGTTTTTATTGAGATATATATATATATGTATATGTATATATATACACACACACACATATATCACTTTAGATAATCACAGTACCCTAAGAAACCTCTGTAATTAACTGTATTTCAGTTACAAAACATTGAAGTGGTAACTTCTGTTATTATTTTAATTTATATATTTCTTTTGTAAATATAAAGTTTTAGGACATTAAATGGGAGCCAATCACTTGATCAATATTTTGTATACACCACATATAAATAATCCTATGGATGATATAGGTTTTGTCTCCTGATTAGAAGTACTTGGTAGGTGATGAGTCTTGGTTGCCCTTAAGTTTTTTTGTTCCATGACATATTATGGCTGACAATAATTATCAGAATACATTTTTGCACTGCTTTAAAATTCAATTATGTTATCTAGATAGGTCTCTAGTTTTGGGCCAGCCAAGTAGAGGAGATTGAATGGCTTTACTCCTGGAAACAAAGAGAGTGAACATCTCTTCCAGGTGTATTTTTTCTTCAGCCAATTCCTGTTTTAATTGAAGATGAGTTACATGTGGTAACTTTTTGACTCAATGAAATTTACACTGAGGATAAGGTAATAAGGACATAACTGTTGTCTTTATTGCTGATAGTAGTACCAGCAATTGTAAGAAGCCATGATTATTTTAATCAGTAGATAGGCAGCATTTGTACACGATTCATTGTAACATAGAAGGTAGCTAAACTTTGTGTGGATGGTCTCATTTAGATAAATTATCTGAAAGCAAAACACTGAACTTTCTAACTCTGAAGAACAGTAACATTGAAATATTTAGTGAGTGAACAAGAAAGAAAAATTTAGAAAGGAAGGATCAAAAGATGATACTGTCAGAGGATTTAAATCATTGAATATATTGGCTTCTAAGAGCTACATCATAAGATAGGGCTGGATGGGTTAAACTTGAAAAGCCGTTCATAGTTTGGAGAAAACTCAAAACTTAAAACGTAGGCAGAGCCATTCTGCCCTGTAAAATCTCTATGGAAACAGTCATTGCCGCTCCAAATTTTGTGGGATCCTTGGTGTTCTTTGACTTCTTTTTTTTTTTATTGGATATTTTATTTACAGTTCAGGTGTAATCCCCTTTCGCCTCTCCCACCCAGGAACCCTCTATCCCATCCCCCTCCTCCTGCTTCTATGAGGCTATTCCCCACCTACCCTCCCACTCCCACCTCCACACCCACGATTTCCCACACACTGGAGCGTCCAGCCTTCACTGGACCAAGGACTTCCTCACGCACCTATGCCTGACACTGTCATCCTCCCCTACATATACAGCTGGAGCCATGGGTCCCTTCCTATGTGCTCCCAGGCTGGTGGTTTAGACCCTGGAAGCTCTGGTTGGTTGGTATTGTTACTCTCCTCATGGGGCCGCAAACCCTTTCAGCTCGCTCAATCTTCTCTCTCACTCCTCCATTGGGAACCCCATGATAAACTCAATGGTTAGCTGTGAACATCTGCCTCTATATATTTCAGGCTCTGGCAGACCTCTAAGGAGACAGCTATAGCAGCCTCCTGTCAGCATGCACTTCCTGGCATCCACATCAGTGTCTACCTTTGGTGACTGCACCCTTCTTACAAGGGTTACAAATACTCATGGGAGCAAAATATGGAGACAAAGCATGGGACAGAAACTGAAAGGAGGGGCTGTCCAGAGACTGCTCCACCTGGGTATCTATACCTTGTACAGTTTCTAGACTTCTAATATACAAACATTTTTTGTCCTTTCATCAAAGAGTCAGAGTTTCCTGTGTTTTTCCATTTTTTCCTTTTCTGTCAAAAATTCCTTCAATAAAAAAAAAAAAAGAATATCAGTCTTACTGGACCAGATCCCACCTTATGTAAGGATATCCTCACTACTTGGTCAGATTTGCAAAGGATATTTGTCCAAATAAGGTGAATATGGTCATAGGAATATGCGCTAAGAATGAAGGCTTCTTTTTGGTGGACAGAATTCAATCTATAAGACAGAGTGGAGAAGAAAGGAGGGTTCAAAATAAATAAATAAATAAATAAATAAATAAATAAATAAATAAATATGAGAAGATGAAAGATAGGGACAATATTTGTCTTTTCTATTTTTATGATTAGAATATGTTTAATAACTGTCAATAAATTAATGGATGTGATCATTAACAGATCCCATGGGGTTTTGAGAATAAATTATACAAGTGACAGCATCAGGAAGGAGGAACAACGCCTTCAATGAGATTTAGAGATGACAAAGCTGTGTCTGTGTGTGAGTGAGGTCTGTATGGGTAGTGCTTATATATGGGTAGAGGACCCTTCTCATGTATGCATCCAGGCAAGTTTCTGTCTCTTACAGTCTCATTAATCAGTCTTTTCTTCATTGTTGGGCAGAGAAGAATCTTTTGATGTAGTGATAAAAAGTAATACTTTAAGAAGTCAATGATTGGACTGGAAGGTATATAGGGAAATAAGGATGTACCCATATTGAAGATCAGTCTTCTGGAATGACAATAAATGTGATAGAGAAGCAGACCCTCTGCCTACTGTGTGATGATGAAGCAGAGTTTCTCAGTGGTGAAGATCTCCTGGCCTACTTGCTTTTCTTAATGTTGGGGTGTGCACCAGCTGAATAGAGATGGGCCCAGTGTCATCCATGATAATATGTATGTTTATAAATAACTCCCATTGTCTAAGTCTAAGAGAAGCCACAAATAGCTCAGAATATCTTCTTCAGAAACCCTGTGCCTAGTGAAATATAGGTAATGTCAGATACTGCTGTAAACATTTTCTATATCATTTTATACATAAGCAATAAACATTTTCCTGGACATGGCAGCTCACTCTATAATCTTAGCTCTTGGGAGGCTAAGGCTATTTTATAGAATCAAACAACAATTTTCCTTTCAGGACAATGAGCTTACCACATCAGTTTTCCCAAGGTGGGAGTATTAGCATATACTTGAGACCAGCCTGAGCTACATAGTAAGTCCCGGATAGCCCACCCTAACAAATGGACACTTTTATTACAAGTCAAAAATAAGAAACAAAACCTCTTCCCCCATTGCATAATGATACAGCTTTTTCTTTCTTGGTTAATGTGTAATAAATGATGTCTCCATAATCTAATATTTGAAACTATTAAAATAGGTCCCAAAAGAAAGCCTAAGTCACAAAAATTAATCTTAAATTTTCCACAGGGACTTCACCTGTACCTCTCTCCTTTAAAAAACCGTTCTCAGCTTCCTAGAGTCATGCTGTCGTTTTGCAAAGTGAGATTAGATCAGTGACCTCCATGCACCTACCAACTCTCTCCTTGCTTGTTTCTCCTTTGGTCAGTCCACATCTATTCAATTAATACAATGCACCAGAATGATGTTTTTCAGCTTTCTGAACGAAGTCTTTGGAGCAAGAAGAAAGAGTGACTAAAACAATGGTAAGAATACATTTGGTTACTGGCAGTGCTAATGGCTCCAGCAAGGCACTCTTAATTTGTGCCAGGCTTTGAGACTTTTTTTTTTTTTTTTTTTTTTTTTTTTTTAGAAATGACCATGATTAATTGAAGCAAATAGCTTTGAACTTTATCTTGAGATTAAGAGTATGTATGTGTAGCTGGTTGCTGTCTGCTCTGAGCTTCTTTAGTCTAAGCATTCTGCTTAGCCTCAGAATTAATATTGTGCAGTGAATCTGAGGCAAGACAAGTTAAAGTCAGAAAGACCTCAAACGAGAGAGGAAAACTCAAGCCATTCCCCTCATTCCTACCTCTTTCCTTCCTTAAAGATTTCAATATCTTTGAGCTCAAGTTAGGTTCTTAAGTAGTTATTGAAGTTGCCTCTATTTTATGCTCCTACAATATTAAAGAAACAAAACAAAGTGAAAAAAAAACCCATACACATGCTTCTTAAATGAAGTGCTATAAAAATAGTATGAAAAGCAGGCTATTTTATAGAATCAAACAATTTTCCTTTCAGACAATGAGCTTACCACATCAGTTTTCCCAAGTGACGATAAACATACAAAATGACTTCCTTCTTCCAATTTTAAAGTTAAGTGCATTTGCTAAAGAATAGGTTATATGATATGAAAAATATACGCTGCCTACAAAGTGAAGGGTGATTATTTCAGTTCATCATAAACATTATGGAGAAAAAATAGATGTTAGCGTAATTCAGCTCAAACAAAAAAAAAAAAAAAAAAAAAAACTGTCTCCATTTGAGACTGAAGACAAACAGAACTACTTGGGGCCATAGTAAATTTTTAGCATTCTTTTAGGTCTCCAGCCAATGAGCACCGTAGGTCACATCTAGATAGTGTAAACATCTTAACATAGTTTTCAGAGTTCAGTCTACTCCTTAGGAACCCTGATAAGGTGGCCAGATTTTCTTGTTGAATGACAATAATAAACTTCTCCTTAATATCTTACTATGTATAGTATTTCCATATAAATCATTCTGCCGTAGAAAAACACTGAAAAGAGCACCAGCATTGTAATTTTTCACTTACATGATGAGAGCTTAAAGCTCAGCTCTTTAATGTCATAAAATTGAGGTACAGTCAGGTCTCCAGTCTTTAGAATCAGCACAAAAACCCCTGTGTAATACATGTATCCTATGTCACCATTGTTTGTTGACTTCAATAGAGAGAGTCCTCCTAAATAGAGATTTTGCTGTGACCAAAAACTGGAGACTAGGACAATTTAAAAACTCAAATATGGTATGCTTGTCGAATGCTTAGTATTTTGTGTATAGAGACATAACATTGAGCAAAATACTAAAGTTTCTCCTTTAGGTAATGGAAATGGGCAAGTAGGGAAGACAAATAATAAATGAAATAAGTAAATCATATAACATAGGAGACAATGATCACTGTGAGGAGAAAATAAGAGAATGAGAATGGGAAGAGCTTGCTGTCACAGGGTTTTGTTTTGTTTGTTGTTTTATTTTAAGAGTATTTTTGGTGATTTGCTCAGGCTGGACTCAAATTCCTGGGTTCAAACAACTGCCCTGCCTCAGCATCTGATAGAGCTTGGAAGAGAGGTACAGCACACTGTCCTCACTGGTGCTATTGTTTTAAAGTGTCCTTCAGCAAAGAACATGTTCATGATGTGAAATTTTGCAAATGACTTGATACAAAGCATTGGGATGAAAAAGTTTCTGTAAAGTGTGATTCAGAGTACAACTGGGAAGGGAAAAGAGAAGAATTCCATCAGTGATGATTCAGGATGCAGAGACAGAAGGATGAGGCATACCTGTGGACCTGGTCAGTGTAATCAGGAGAGGAGGCAGGCTATGGACCAATTCCTGTGATTGAAGAAGTCACAGCGAAACACTGGAGGGACAGGATGAAGAATTGCTCTATTTTCTTGGAGGGCATATTAACCCTTCACATGCCTGTTGGGAGAGAGAATACACTGACCTTATTTCTCCTTCTTTACCTAAAACACAGTGTCCTTTTTGTCATTTTAGCTCTGTTATATTTTCTCCTAATTCCCATTTGATGAGAAAGAATAAAGACTTAAGAATGACCAGAAAAGAAAGTTCATCAGAGCTGGTGCTTAAGATTCACTCATCCTTTCCCTAAATCTGACAGTACAATTTACTCAGTGTTCACATTAGAAGATGAAGGTTTTTTTCATGAGACTGTATATTCAGTGTTGCTTATCACTTTAGACTTGTGTAAACACAGTGCTCTTTGAAATTTCATAAATAGGTAAGTTTTCATCATAAGCAACCAGTTTCACTAGATGATTGATAAGCTTGACTTTGAATGATAAAATCAGAAACATTTCGCTCTTTGTTTGGATTTAATAGACCATGTTGTTTGACTGAAATTCTGGCTACAATGGTCAATTTGCTTATGACTCATGTGACAATAATCTACAAAAAGAAATTAAATGAAGTCATTCATGTTCAGGAAATTTGGACAATATGGAGGGATGTCCTCAAATAGTTTTAAATAAGACTTCTGAATACTATTGAATAAAAGAAATCTTTTTATTTCTGCTCATGGCTACCTTCTACAGGTGTATTTCATATTAGGCTACCTTACCTTAGTGATATTGCCACAGTGAATCACCCATCAGAACTTATCCTTATACTTTTGAAATATGACAGTGCATATTATATCCAGGTGGCATATCCTTTTGACTGCTATTACTTAAAAGAAAATGTATACATTTTAGCTGAAGCTAAAAGCCAGTTTCTCTCATCTAATCTCAGACTTTTCAAGTCTTTCCAGCCTTCAAATGCTTGCTGCTTTAGAAATAAACATAAGATTATGATGTCATTCATAGATAGCAGCAGGATTTGATTCTGGGCTTAAGTTACATACAGAGGAGAAGTGGTGCTTTTGAGATTGAGACTGTGTGTAATTTTAGGACTTCACATACTTGCAGAAAATCTAAGTGGAAAGATGTTCACTATTCATATGTTACCTGGCACATAGATCTGCTATATATCAGTTCAGAAGATAACTGTTTGTGCCTAAGGAAAAGAAGCAAGTCTTTCCATGTATAATGTGGACCCAGGTTGGGTTTGAATTAAAAAAAATGTAAAAAGGGATAAGAATTAATTAGAAAAAAAGTGTTAACTGTTACTGTCTCTAGAGGTGAAGAACCTTTTCCCATCTCATTAAGCAGTCTTCAGCACAAACCTAATATCCTCCTACTATATTTTCAAAGATTCTAAAATCAGGTTAGATTTAAATTTGGTATTCATACAAAAGTGTTATACTCTGTGCCTACTGAAAAGCAATATACTTACAGTTTTTATTTACTCATTCATATGCTTGTAATTTTTTTACTGTAATCTAACATTTCATTTACTTATTTAGTATTAGTATAATTTTTCTATGGACGAACACTGGCTTGTGTGAATAAAAACTGGGTAGCTGGGCTATGATAGTTTAGAGTGGACCAAAATATATGTTTGTCTCAGGCTCCTCAGGGACTTGTTCATTTTAGGGCTGAAAGCTCTCTGATGTGGAACTCTTTTCATTCCTGGGGAGACTAAGAAAACTAAGAAGACTTAGCCTGTTGGCTTGACTCTCTCTCTCTCTCTCTCTCTCTCTCTCTCTCTCTCTCTCTCTCTCTCTCTCCTCTTCTAAGCATTTTGTTTCTGTAGCTATTTATTGTGGAGTAACTCCTGAAAGAACCTCTTCAATGCATATAACCATCTCTTAGTGTATAGTATTTAAAAATATGAAAATTTTAATTTAAGATTTTGAGCTGTTGATTAACAGATCCCTTTACCTTGCTGTTATTATATGATAGTAGTAATCTGTCACTCATACCCCTCTGTTCAGTCAGACTTTGTTTCTTGGGCTTTGACTCTAGAATGCATGGCTATTTGGAAAAAAAAAAAAAAGTCCCGGCAAATATTAATTTCACTCTTGAACAGACAGTGTAGTCACAGACTACACTTTGGGTAGAAGGGAAACATTTTAAAATTTTCTGTGGGGGCTGTGTGTGTATCTTCCAGGGAAAATATTCATATATTTGTATCAGACTCCAAACCAAAACCATGAGAACAAAATGTCTAAGAACTGTGTGGGGGAAGCTTGGAACACTTGATTTGCATTAGCTGGGGTCGGTTTACTGTGAGGTGTGGCTACCTTTCTCTCTGTTCCCTCTTAATATCCAAGACTAAAGAGTGATCCCACCTAGGGCTTTATGAGACCAGCTTGATTCATATTACATGTAATCCACTTCTTCCACTAAATATTGGACAAGATTTGAATTGGTCAACAATTTTCAGGTTTGGGTTGTAGTACAGGGAGAGAGAGAAGGTCCCTATCATGCCCAAGAGCCCAAGACTAATTTCCAAGCACTATAAAAATAAAAGTAAAAATAAGAGATCAAATGAAAGACAGAAAAGTTTACTTCTAGGATATGGGAATTATACATTTACATGACCGCATTGTTGGAAACAATGATTCAGAGTAGTGCTACTCCGGAGCAGCAGTGAGGATGTCCTGGAGGGCAGGCAAGCGGTCCGCTCTAAGTTACCGACAAAATATAAATGACTGTTTACTAACTATGGGATTAAGTCAGTATGAGTGAACATTGATTCCAATCAAATCCACATGAAAATTACTGCATTATAATAATATGAAAAAGCATATGTGGAGTGACAGTGTGATTATATAAGATAAAAAGCAATAGAAAATTGAGAGGTAAATCATAGCTAGAAACAGAACATGGTCCTTAGGTCTGGCAAATGGGCTGTGACTATGAAATAGAACATTAGAGGCTCAAGTTCTTAGGTGGTACCCATTCATAGGTGAATGGAAGTGGAGGCAGATGTGACAATTTATAATGTGTCATATTTTCATGTATATCTCCCCAACTCTGCCGTTCCTTTGCAGAAACGTACTCTCAAAGCTTATGGTGTTAAGTGGAGGAAATATTTGGTTTACAAAATCCTCAGAGAGCATGTTATCCCCTTTGTTCTTCTGCCACAAGAGGAGGCACAGATGGTGTCATCTATGAAGAACTGGTTCCTTAGCAAGAACTTGGGTGTGAAGACTTTACAAAACCCATGAGATTGTAACTTCTAAACAGAAGAACATCTGTGTTGTATTAATATTAGAAACTGCTTGGCAATCATGCCAGAATACTCTAATTGGCTTATAATTTTTAGTAGCATAATGCCTCTTCGATGTTTCACAGTATTATGAAACATTTAGACTTCGAAATTCTCAGCCAATGGTTGTTTTTTTTGCTTCAAAAAGGAAGTATATGCCACCATCTGGGAGGGAGAGTTTACATTTTTCAGACCAAATTGTTAAATCAGCTAAGGGCAAAGGCCATGCCTTCATAGCTCCATCTTTCTCCAGTTCTGTGTTTCTGTGGATCACAGGAATACTGGATTGTACATGCAGTGTGGAACTCTGGGTTTTTATTATACACCATCACTCCTTTAGCATCTCTGTCTGATTTTGTTCTTTCTCTAACCATTTGTGATTGTTTTCACAAACAGATTATCATCCATTGCTATATCAGTCAGTAGCCTTTTTATTGTTCCAAAAGCCACCTTCAAAGATCCTTAGCAGGGACTTCAAGCCTTGAATTTGTGACTGTCATTTATCCCTCAGCTCTTTTCTCCCCACTTTCAACCTCCTTGTTTGGTACAGTAGCCTTGATCTCTTTTACGTTCTCAGTTACCTGTGTTTCTTTATAGTTAGAGCCTCTTGACTGTCAGAACTGTCCTAGGCAGGCAAGCTTACACCTGTTCTACTCACCAGGCTAACATGTCCCTCTGATCTCATTTAACCTCACTGCGTTTCTTTATTCATAATATCTCAAGCAATTGCCTTCCACACAACTACTTGTTTAATTAAAGACCCTGTTGCCAGCAAAATGAGACAATGCATTATCGTATTCATAGCTGTAACAGTTGTTATTTGTTAAAGGAAGAAAGCTACTCTAATTAAATGTCTTCTTTATAATCATTTATTTTCCTTGTTACGAAGAAAGATCACTCTGAAAAAGTTAATGTAAGAAGAATAGTGTTTGTAAGAATTCATTTGTGTGGTAGGCTAAAGAATTTCCAATTCTTTGTAACTATTGGTGAAGTTTATTTTAACACACAAATGTATCTGGCTCTATGGCAGTTTACTTAGAGTTTTGCAAATACTGCAAACAGCATTCAAAACAAACAGTGTGATGCCTCTGTGATTCCGAGAATCTCATAATTAAGCAAATTGTACCAGTAAAGAGCTTGAGTACAAAGTATATAGATATAGAGAAAATACAGGAAGAATTTGCAAAAGTAAACAACAGAAGAGTGACCAAGGGTAAGGCAACCAACAATGGGCAGTGATCACCCATCTAGAATCTAAGAACATAGTAAAGGCACTGTCAGTATCAGGACAAGGATCAGGGAAGGTAGCAATGTTATGATAACTTTGTATAAGTCTCAGTCATGGAGAGGAATATTGTACTTAATACTCAGATAGAGAAAGGCGAGTCTGTCACAGTACAGCAACACTGGAAGGTACCAGGCAATGGAGACTGTGGAAGCTACTCCTTCTCTCTTTACCCACATCCCTGTCTCTTAATCTTTAGTCTTGAACTGATGTCTAACATTGAGCCAGCAAGGAACACAGAGAGGAGAATGAAATTCAGTGAAGGAAGGAACTTCAGAGAATACTTTGTATACTCTCTAAAGACAGATCTTTGTTTTACATGTCTTCTGCTTTATTGTGTGTTCCAGATAGCCTGTTTCTCATTATTATGACTCAATATTTTCAGTATTTTCAGTGATGCTTTTCATACTATACATACAGAGTAGGAAACTATGATTAGTATTATATATATATATATATATGTATATATATATATATATATTTGTTAAAATTATACCTTATCAAAGGTGACTTTTCCCATAGGAATTTCTCTTGAATTACCATATATAAATAAGATATAGAAAGAGTTGTTTATCAATATTTTGAATAACATTTATGCAGATGGCACAAACAAGGAACCCAGCTTCATCAAAGTAATTGAAAGCAACCATTGGATGTGTGACATCACATTATGATGCCTACAAACATTTTAAGGTAGACATAAAATTAATTTGGATGACCTAAGATGGTAATGGGCAGGAAATAAACAGAGGTAGTTAATTGTCAATAAAAGAATTTGTAACTAGAGTATGAAATTTTACCTGAGACCATTTAAATATGGTAAATCAGAGGAAATCAGACTTCATGTTAATTTGAAGTTAGATTACTGAAATTGTCACACATAATACCTGGCTATTTAATCAGAAAGCAATCATTAAGACTCCACAGTGTTGATAAGCCATATGTTGATAACCTGCACTGACTTCTATCAATAATAAATAGTGCAGTGTTAATAAACTAAGACAAGCCTATAAATATTCTTAAATAAATTAGCATATATTCACACACACACGTATATATTCATGTTTTCTGACATTTATTTCCTCAAAACACTTAGTCTTTCTAAATGTCATTCATTTATTTGATAGAATGCTAGCAATTCTAAAAAATAAATACACAATTCTAGCATTTGCAATAGTGCCCTCATGCACATTTCAGCCTGAATTACTCTTTGATGTAGCACTTCATGAAAGTAATTTTTTAGTCTATTACTCAGCACACACATATATAATTCTTTGTCAATATCACACATGATTTATCTTTTCACTAATCCTTATTTAATGTGGTCAGCTGCTGTGGTGATGGGGAATAACACATTTCTCTAAGGTGTATTATTTTTTAAAGTTAAAAATACCCTAAGCATTATTTATTTCTTAGCACATTTTTACTATTTTAAGAAAGCTCTGTGGATATGTTTCTCATCCAATTTTCACATCTTAAATTGTATCAAATGTACTAGCAGCTGAGAGTGCTAAGTGGACATGTTTTGGCACAATATTTTTCAAAGCTCTACTTCTGACAATCTTTGACATGTTGTCACTGGATTTTAAAAACTAGTTTTGATATGTTAAGGACTTAATGAAGACATGCATAAATCTATTTTTGATATAACTTCCTTCTATTGGTGTTCCATTTGTCCAAGGGAGAGATATAAACACTATCTAGGCCCTAGATTCTAAGAGGGAATGTCTATATTTAAATTTGTGATAATTTATAAAATAAATAATGTTTTGAGTTGTTTAAATATTTCTATGATAATGCACCTCCTAAAATAAGTTAACAAATTCATCAATACCTATAAAAATTTTTAGCATGTTGTCTTTATAGTTCTGGGTTTTAATTTAGTAGAAATTCAAAGGGAAAACCCTAATTTGATAAATTTGATACTAGATAGCAATAGCTTGTTAAAATAATCTCCACTGAACAAAAGAGAAAATTAATGACATCTTAAAGAAATGGAACAACAGAATCAGAGGCAGACAGCATGGAAAGGAATGGAAGAAGGGAGAGAGATAGAGTCAGAGAGACAATGAGAAAAAAGAAGAGAGAGAGAGAGAGAGAGAGAGAGAGAGAGAGAGAGAGAGAGAGAGAGAGAATTTTAACCCCCATGTATACCATGTATAGCTCATAGCAAAAAAAAAAAAAAAAGTCACTAACAGTCAGGGCAATAATTAACATTCCAATCTGCTGGAGACTTTCCCTTAATTGGACACACCTGTCAGTTGACAGGGATGGCAGGTGACACTGACCTGGGTCATGTATGAGCTGAGAATGATAAAAGACAGGAACAAAGCCCTCCCTCACTGCCTAGGCAAATACCTCCCAGGCATCACCATGGTTCCTCATTTGTTTACAGAGGAGCATGTTAGGGGGAAAGAAAGAAGTCTAAAGTTAGGACCAAACATGAATCAGTGGTTTGCCCCAGGAATTACCCCTCTGCACAGATGTCAGCTCAACGCTCAACATTTGCTATGGTCAGGTGGTCTAAAAGATTTGGCTTGCAGGGTATTTTTCCAGTCCGTGCTGGAACTGGAGAAGTTGCCAAAAATATGACAAGAGTAAGAAGTAGGCTTTTGGACAGCTGATCCACTATCCTCAGTGTGATAATAACCAAGACTTTCCTAGTCCTTAAGCCTTCCCTCCCTCCCTTGTGAACTCATATCTCTCTTGCTGTTCTCTGAGAAGTACATGAGCTTCAGTGAGATAATATGAACAAGAATGCTTTAAAGACTATCAAGAACTTCACAGGCATAGAGTGTAGAAGAAAACAGTATTAAAAAGAAATGAATAGTTCATTTGAAGACTGAATAAGTCAGGGAGCTCAAGCCCACCAGAAAGTAAACTAAACCATATAAGCTATACTTTCAAGAGTTGGTCTATACTGTAGGTCATAAACACAAAAAGTATCTGGAATATTCAGTAAGAATCTCTTGGACACATTCTTCAATGTTCAGCAAGCGCATGCTCACCAACCAGGTCACTATGAAGGAAGGAGTTAGCAACTTGTAAAATCTCTACATGCCCACACTAGTATGGAACATGGTGAGAGTGGGTGATAGCCTTTGGGACAGCTGTGGCACTTGTCCTCTCTGTATACCAAACAAGATTTGTCCTTGGCTTACCTGTCATCTAGTAATTTGATACTTAATGAACATCAGTTATACTAGATACATCTTGGGAACAAAACAGAAACCACAGCATGTTCTCCTGGAATCTTAATGATAGCTGTAAGCAGGCAGGAAATAAGTAATATAAGATCAGATCATATTCACACTAGGAAAATATAAATATATATGTTTGAGCATCATGGCATTTGTTATGGTGAGGAAGTCAGAACTTATAACCATAAGGATGTTCTAGCCGCATTAATAAAGTTCAGCATGAGACCTTACAACATTCAATAATTCTCATCTTTCTTATCCTCACTTACAAAATGGAAACAAACTTGGGGGTTTTACTCAGGAATGTTTTAGGAGGACGAGATATAACAGTTTCCATAAAGTGTTGAGCAGATAGGTAGATACAAAAATGATTAATAACAGTCATTAATATATATCAATATATATTAGTGGTAATATTTTGGCTCTTATAGTACAGACAAAAAGCAGAACAGCATTCTGCAACTGAATGAAGATGTGACTCTCTATTCTGGAATTTTGTGAATGATTCAAAAGAGAATATCAATTGAGTTGTAAGAGTAGGTTTATACTACAGTTTTATATGCACCCAACACACGCACAGAGGCACATGCACATGCTCATGAAAGCAACTCAAAAAATGTTTGTAGTATGCTTCTTGGCCATGATGTTTTGTGCAGGAATAGAAACCCTGACTAAGACTACATGTGTGCTATCATGTGTATGAATAATAGCATGTCTATGTCATAAAATGTGTGTGGAAGTCAAGGAGTCAGAGGACAACCTTAGGTGTTGGATCTTGCCTTCCTCCTTGTTTCGGGCTGAGTCCCTTGTATTGTTTTTTTGTTTTTTTTTTTTTTTTTTTTTTTTTTATTTTTATTTTTATGCCAGGCTACTGGGCCTGCTAACTTTGGAGCATTCTCCTGTCTCTTCCTCCTACCTGCTCATAGGAACTCTGGAAATACTCACGTTAATCATTAGGCTTATGTGGGGACTAGGGATTTAAAGTCAGGTATTCATGTTTAGTATGGTGAGTGCCCACTGAGCTATCTACCAAGCCTATTAATTTCATGCTCCCTAAAATCCTTTTATTCGTGGTGTAGATGAATCAAAATATCTTGCTCTACTTTTTAAATTGTTTTTCAAAAAGGAATTAAGCATTGGTATTCCTTTTCCATATGTTCGTTTGAGGAAGGATGGTTCCAGTTTAGTACCTGGAGTGAACACATTCTCACAGAAATTTTTGTAAATGCACTGACCTTGGTATTTACATTTTACAGACGAAGACAAGAAGAGTTCTTTTATGGACAGCTTGTGCTGTGTCTTTAGCACATTTATTTTCAACTGATTGCATATTAGATACTGGGTATTCAATTTGCACCTTTCTGGTAAAATGTGTGAGGTCCAGGCAGACCTGAAAGAAACATGTCACAATTGCTTGACTTGTTCCACGTGCCCTTTCTTCTTGCCAAATGTCAGAATGTAAATCAGAAATGTTTAAAAATGGTTTTTAAAAGGTAAGGTATTTATCCCCTGATGCTTAGTTTTTGTTTATGCTGGTTTTGAAGTGATGTCAGACATTAGCAAGATGTTCTCTGCTGTAAGATGTACAAACATGGAAAAGAGAAGATTCTCTTATTCTTTGTTAGTTTCAAACTGTGTTACAATGAATGTAACAGGAAAAACAGGAGCATAGCTCTCAACAGGGCTTTTTTAAATTATAAGACAAATTTTCATTATTATTTTTTCATTCATTTAATAAGTACAGTTGAGGGACTAAGCAATTCACAACAAACTTACCTCAGATGTTTGAAAGACTTTTTTCATGAATGAAATATTAAGCCAGGAAGGCTGTATTTCTAGTTCTTCCCTTACACTTATGAGTGGAAAATATCTGACAAGAGCAGCAATGCAGACCTTTAGTTTCCTCAACTGAAGGAGAACAGAATGATAACAATGTGAGCTGCTAGCTAAGGGGATTGAAAGGGAGACGCTTTGGAAACTGCTTTATAAATTCTACAGTATAAGAGATCATGAGACAACCCGACAGCAGTTAAAAGTAATGCAGCACACATGAAATTGACCTGCTCTGTACAACACCATATAACTTATAAGCTTAAACAGTATGTATGGTTAATAAACATGCTTACACCTTCACATGGCATCATTTTTATGCATTTAAAGGGACACCAACGTAGAGTTTTCTACTGGACTTTGTGCTACACTTCTATCATTTGCTGTGTTTCATGTGACTGCATAGTAAGACTTTGTGTTAAATTTTAAAAGTCAGTTTATTGTGATGAAGTCACAAATGAAAGCATCACATAGCTAGATACTTGCCCAGTACCAAACTATAGATACCTCAGTGAACTGTACAGTTAGGATGACCCTTCTGAAACCATGAAGCTTTGCCTATGGTTTTACACTTTTACTATTATTAATCACATTTTTATCTATGTATCATGAAATGGATAGGCAGTTTACAACAGAAGATGCACAAATAACCCATTACTATTTTTTAAATGTCGATATCTCTAATCATCAGGGAAATAGAAATTAAAACTATTTTGAAATAGCACGACACCCCAGCCAGAATGGTTGTCATCAGGAGTCCGACAGCAAATATTGGAGAAGATGTAGGGAAAGTGGAATCACTGGCTTGCTCTTTAGGATATACTGGGTAATTAAAATTGTACAAAAGCAAAAAAGAGAAGAGGTATGGGATAGGGGGGTTCTAGGGAGGGAAAATGGAGAAAGGGGATGACATCTGAAATGTAAATAAATAACATATCTGGTAAAAAAGGAAACAAACAGACAAATAAACAAAACAAGACCAAAAAAAAAAAAAAAAAGAATATTCTGGGTCATTATGACTCACATAGATTTTCATTACAGAATTAAGTGCTCCAATTGCTTCATGAGACACTGAGTTTTAATTTTTATTGTGTATTTTAGATGGATATTGTTGGAGTAGACTTGTGAAATTAGGGTACATAAACATGTAATATATACCCCCTCCCCACTTGCCTTCAAATTCATGGCCTCTTTGTTTTCCTGCTTGTTATTATATGTATATGTGTATATACATACATATTCCTAAATATAACTATATTATCCTATATAATGTTAATAGTACACATATTTTCAGGGCTGACCATTTGGCACTGGAGAGTCAACTGGCGAGCACTTCCCTGGAGAGGACCACCTGTGCTTCTCCCAGCTTCCTTCTTTTGCTTGTAGTTCTTTGTAGGCTTGGGGTATCATGGACTTTTCCCCTTCAGCTTTGCTATTCTGTTGATTCTTGATTCCCTACCAATGGTGTTCAGCTTTCCTAATGCTGGGACCCTTTAATACTATCTCTTGTGCTTTGCTGACCCTCAACCCTAAAATTATTTAGTTGCAACTTCATACTATAATTTTGCTATTGTTATGAATTGTAATGCAAATACTTGATATGTGATCCCCATAAGGATCATGAGCCACAGGATGAAAACCTCTGTCCTATGGTATCTGCACATTACATCATCAATCAGAATACAGAGGAAACTTGTAGCCCACTGAGTTGAGGGCTATATTTTTACTATTATTTTTTAAGGCTTTGCTTTGTCCTAGTACTGGACATTGATCACATTAGAGAATAGATTTTTTTAAAAAAATTCTCAGCAAAGAAAAGTTGATTAGAAGCTTCTTAGAGCTAAATGTATGTTGAGCCTATGGTCACTAGACCATGTCATGAGCAGAATGTGGTGACTTGACTAGCTGTAGTTCCCCTTCAGAGTCCAGATTTCCTTCTCTGTACTTAGGTTTTTGTTTTCTTTAGAAGAAATAAACTGAAATCTTTGAAATTCTTATCATCACCTGCTGAACAAATTTAATTTAGCAGTGTATCTGAAAACTATGAATCATGAGGGTGGAAAGAAATGCCCAGCAGAACACTAGTAAGGCTGTGTTTCCCTTCATCTCCTAATGAATTCTTTTGATTGTGCATGTAAGTGATTTGCAGGTAGAGAAAATATTTGTGTTTGAATTTGGGCTAATTGTCTCCATAGCTTTGCTGTTTTAAACTCATAAAAGACTACACTTAATTCATCCAATTCAGATTATTTCAGACATTGTCCCTGTAAGTAATATTAATTTTATTTGAATTGCAAATGACCACATAATCTCATTTTAACTTTCAAGCCCAGGGACCCAAAGGCTCTACTAAAACCTAAACAGATGTTCAGCAAGAAGATTGTTTACAGGCTTACTGAATCCAATGTTTTGGGCCACTAAACTTTTTTGATAGTAACATTTTTTTCTTTCTTATACGAAGGAAAACTCATTTTGTGTAAGGGTCATTTAAACAGCAATTGTGTGTAGAGTCACTCGAGAAAGCCCCTGAATCCCTAAATAATGAAGTCTCAAGGAAGCAGAACTGTATTGGAGCCAAATAGTATACATTCACTGGCTGGTCTTTTTCTTTGCAAGATAATTTTTACTTTTATTTTATGTGTATGAGTGTTTTGCTTGTCTGTCTATGAGTGCACTATGTGTAGAGTGCCCAAGGAAATGGGAAAATGGTGGAAATGGAGTTACAGAATATTGTGAGTTGACATATGGGTACTAGGAATGAAACCCAAATGCTTTTAACCTCTAAGCCATCTCACCAGGCCCTATACACTAGCTTTAAACATAAACATAAAGCTGTTAAGAAAAAATATCAGATAAGTGAGGTTTAATCATACTAAAGAAAGAGGAAATAAGCTATGCTACCTAGGTGCCTCTGTTTACACTTTGAGAGTTTCTGCACCATTGGGCAAGAAGGGAAGAAAGGGCTCTGTAGTAGACATTGCCTTGAAGATCGAAAGGAACATATATGTAAGGTTTTTTGGCTTTGGTTTTGGTTTTTCAATTTTAGAAGTTTTTCCATTTAAAAGATAGCAAAGCAGACAGAAATAATAATACATTGAAATGTCTATAACAAATGTGAATGGAAGCTGCACAAAGGACACCCGAAAAAAGTCAGAGATGAAATAGGAAATACCCAGCTATATATGAAAGGGTGTGTTGTTATCATTAAATAAACTATTAAAAGCTAAAATATATATTTGGCTCTCTTAAAATAAGTGCTACACACACACACACACACACACACACACACACACACACATACATATGCACACACATAGGCACAACCACACATATACAAAGTCTCTTTCTTTCACACACACACACACACACACACACACACCATACATATATACACATGCACACACCATACACACAGACACATACATACACACATATGCACATGCATGCACACACATACACATGGTTACACCATACCCATACTTGCACATACATACCACATACAAACACACCCACGTAGGTCAAATAAAATCACAAAATAATCCTAAAGAATAGAGAACAAATGGAAAGGAAATAAAAATCGTATTGACTGTATGGGGCAAAGAATTATTGTTATAGATTTAAAACCAATCATGAGAACAATCTCATTACATGTAAGTGGCATAAACATCTCAATTAAAAGACAGATTGTCAATATGTCAGAGCAAGTAAGACAAACAAGACTTTACTATTTGCTGCCTAGAAAGAGGAAGTAAGTTAATGCTCCAAGTATTTTAAAAGTAACACTAATTAAAGGGAAGCTACAAGGCCTAAAATCTATTATATAGTATATAATTTTGAGTCCATAAAAGAAGACTTAAAATTAATAAATTTTATAAACATTACATCATGACTTAATAAGGAGTATAATCCTGATTGGCCATGTAATTAGCTTCAACTACCTAATCTATGAAGGTACAGTGTCAGAACTAGAAGGTTGAACTAATCTATTTAAGCCTGTAGCTGAAGGGAACACAAGGGAGGGGCAAAGAAGAGAAGAGAGAGGGTAAAACAGAAGGCAGAGGAGAGGAGAGGAGAGGAGAGGAGAGGAGAGGAGAGGAGAGGAGAGGAGAGGAGAGGAAGAGAAATAGATACAGAGGGAAAGTACAAAATGTTTTTATCAAATAAAATATAAGCTCCTTCCTAAAAAGAAAACTTTAGGTCCCCATGACTTTAGTATAGATTGTTTCAAACATTAAAAATTAACAATGTCAATTCATAAAATCTTCCAGACCTTTGGAATAGAGGGACATTTCCCAAATGTAAGGTCAGGGTTGGCCTGATAATCCCAACCAGGAAAAGTCATTTAAAACAAAACAGTAATGAAATATTTCATACAAACAGAGGCATTTTAATATTTGAACATTTAGTGGTAACAAAAAGTTCCGCGAAAATGAACGCAATGGTTGCAAAATAAAATAAAAATTATCAAACTAAAATTGTTTGAAAGATCAGAAATTTACATAGTCTACTATCTATGAGAGAAAAGACAAGAAGGAGCAATGGGGAGTGGGTATGGACAAGCTACATGGTGTACAAACTTGCAAGTGTCATGGCAAAGCCCACTCTTTTGCAGTTAATACACAATGTATTTCATTTTCCTCTTCTTTCTGTCCAGTCTCTCTCTGTGTCCTTTTTCCCTTTCTCTAAGAATTTCATTATATCTTAAAACAAGGTGTGACATATATTAGACTATTTTTAAAATCACATCTTCACTCAATTTTGAAAGAGGCAGAACTACTTGCTGATGTCTATGTAAAATAAGGCCCCAAGGACTTGAAAAGAATTCACAAATATAATGTGGGATGACGCCCTGATTCAGATTGTCTATTAAGAGTCTAAACCTGATTTCACATAAGTGGTTATTGATCAGTATTTTAGCCTTTAGCCTTTTTTTTTTTTTTTTTTTTTTTTTGGTTTTCGAGACAGAGTTTCTCTGTGTAGCCCTGGCTGTCCTGGAACTCACTCTGTTAGACCAGGCTGGTCTCGAAACTCAGAAATCCACCTGCCTCTGCCTCCCAAGTGCTGGGATTAAAGGTGTGCACCACCACTGCCCAGTTATTTTAGCCTTTTTTAGATGGATAACCGTAGTCCTGTAACTCTGTAATAGCCACAACTGTTCCTCTGTGACCCTTGGATGAATTTCCTCACAAAAGCCTCATGTTGGTTCCAGCCAAGGCTGAGGACAGGCTGAGGACATGCAATGAGATCAAATTCAGCCTCCCAAATGGCTTCAGGACTAGTCTTTGGGAAATACCTTATCTTTGCTGGAGAGCAGGGTGTTCTATGTCAGGAACTAAGTCATTTATAAAAGATCACTTTCTTAAAGTTGGTTTTCTGGCTCTGTAGGCATGCCAAACGTTACTGTGTTTGCACCAATCATTTATGGCAGCCATGAATACTCATACAAACTGACATTGTTGCCTTTGTGTTCAGCTGCCTTAGAGACTGAACTAATACAATTCTTAACAATAAATATTTAAGATTCAAGATCTCTCCATTGAGGTTAATCACAACCTCATTGCTAAAGGATATTTTTTTTTGTTTTGATCATATTAATGCGAAATATACTTTGAACTGGTAACTTTATCTGTTACTAGAATATTTGGACTTTTGTTTTGTCACCAGAAGTAATTTAATCATGAATCAAAAGTTCAGTGATGTTCATAGTTAAAAATATAAAGTTAAATGTCTCATGAGACAAAGTTGGTTAAGATATGCTTAGTTATAACATGTAGTACAACATCCATTAAAATGTATTTTAAGTGTCAAGGAAAGATGGCTCAGCATTTAAGAGCACTGTCTGCCTTTCCAGAGGACTCAGATTTGATTCCCAGAACCCACATAGTGGCTCACAGCCATCTGTATTTATGCAAATTGTAGAGATCATATGCAGAACTTTGCCCTATGCAAGCAAGAACTTCATTTTTTAGTGGTCTTTGGGGTCTTGCTCGACTTTGGAAGATTATTTACAATGGCGCCAAATACTAAGACTGTTATCCTATAGAGGAAAGTATAGTAAAAATGAATGAATGAATGAATGAATGAATGAATTGCATTCCAAATAGGAATGATTCAGATATGCTTAAAAAAGCAAAACAAAATAAGAAACAAATAAACAAGGAATAACAGAGAATTCTGCATTTGTTTCCCTTTTAAATTCTTTGAAGAATTGAACCTGTCAACAAGCATTTATAATAACTTGAGAATAAACTTTGTAATTCTAAAGCAAAATCTCCTTCTGAAGCACATCTGGCTATGCGTAGTTTAACACAGTGAGTCTGCAAACAAGCTCTTCCTGTGTCTAGAACATCCTTCTATTCTGGTCATGTCCTACTCAAATTTAAGTTCTGGGATAAGACATCCTATTTCTTTCTTCTGGGAACTACACCATAGCATGTTTTAATGACCTTGGGTCAAATCTATGAACACACACACACACACACACACACACACACACCTCCTATCCTTCTAGATAGAGGGCAGGTATTCAGTCTGTCATTCGTGCTGATATTATATGGTCCTCACATACAGATGTATGAAATGTGCGCATTTTCCTGGCTTGGGATCTCATAGGCTGTTAGTGAGGAACATCGTATTTTTGTTTTACTGGATGACAATGCTGTCAAGCTGCTTTCAAATATTTATGCTTGTGCTCATAGATTAGTGCTACTTTCAACCTTTGTTAGAAAGGCTTCTTATTGCAACCGGCAGTGATTAAGATAGAGACTCATAACTCAGAATGCTCAGAATAAGTAACTATTGAGTGCTCAGACTTAAGTTGGGCATCTAAATCACTCTCTTCCTTAAGGCGCAGGGAACATTGCTAAAGAAGGCAGAAGGAATTTAATAGGTACCAGAGGATAAAGAGACATGCTATGAAACACGGTCTTCTTGACATGACATGACATGACATGACATGACATGGCTTCTGTACTTGTAAACTCATAGCCTCTGTGGTTGTCTACCTAAGGCCTGCAGAAGATTGACCTTATTGACATTCCAGTGTGGATGGGAGAGAGGCTCATAGGGTTTACCTCTAGCTGAGATGCTATTGGGAGTTAATAACTCAAGTGAGAGTGACTTACTTTTCTTCAAGGATGTAGCCACTGGTCACTTGCCCATGCTTGAGTAAATAAACCCACAACCATGTTCATGAAAGCAACTATAGTTAACTCTGGAGGGGCAAAAATTGTTTTTAAATGAGCAAGAGTAAGAGTGACTTACTGAGAAGGGGAAAAAAGGGGGGTCCAGTGAGTGAGAAGGGCAAAAGAAAAGTGAATGGACAATGCACATGATCAAAATGCACTATCTGTGTGCATGCATCTTGTCAACCTAAATGTATTCAATGGATACGATGTTGATTCTTTTAAAATATCATCCTGCTTTTAAGGGAAGAATGTAATTATTTCCCGAGTAAGAAGGATGAGAAAGATCTATTGACTTGGAGTTGAGGTTCTGCCACTTGAGTCTTGTGTTAGCAGAGAATGTCATCTGTCATGGGTTTTACAACAATTTACACGTTTTCTCTTTTAAAAGTGGGGCCAATAAAAATATTTTCCTCACTACTTTTACACATTAGGGAAGAATCAGGAATGCATGTGAAAGTGTTTTAGTTTAATGAAAAAAGAAAGAAAGAAAGAAACAAACAAACAAAAAAAGAGGAGGTGGCTGGCTGCTTCTAGGTACAGTGGAAGAGAAGGTTTATTGTAGATGTAAGGAAAAGCAGAGCCAGAGGCAGAGACATCTGGGAGAATCCAGAGTGAGCATGACCCTGAACTGGGTCATGTGAGGAAAGGAGGTAGTGGAGAGCTAGGGGACCAGGAGACAAGGAAGCGAGGAAGGTAAAGGGTGAAAAGGATCTGTATAGCCAAAATGGCTGGCTGGATTACATAGTGTAGAACTACAAGGGAAGAACAGCCTAGGTGCTTGCCTGGAGAGTTCATGGTCAGGTTATGGCAGCTGTACTCTGTAATAGGGATACTGAGGGATACTGGGTTCACTTTGATATGTTAAATAGACAGCTCAGTTAGGCATTTGTCCCAGATTGGAGACCTAACAATTTTTAGGTTAAAAAAGTGCTACATGGAGATCAGTAATTTACTGACCATATTTTCAGTGGAAATTTCTCAGCCACATTTGCTGGCAGTAGTGTTGGTATTGGTGTTGTTGATGGTGGTTGATGATGGTTCAATTGGTTCGCATATCTAAAGCTTCATCAGCAACTCTCAGCAGGCTTCAGTAAGTGCTTGGAGACACTAAGTAAAAATAAATAAATCTTACTTTGGATAAACAAACACATTGTGGTGTGTTCTGAAACCATAATTCCACATTTGGTTTTACCACTCCCCTCAAGACATTCTGGAGACATTGACATCTCAGTGTTTATGATTCTTAGAGCTCCAAGTACCAAGTATACAGCGATCAAAACCCACCACAAACATACTTACTTGGGCATTAAATTGCCCGGCCTGCTAGAAAAGATGTTTTTAAGGATGTACCACTTTCCACCAGATATCAATTGAGCTTTGGGATCATGAAAACATCAATTATAATCTGGCAGAAGTATAAGTCCCAATATCAGTGGAATAAAAATGTTTTTTCAAGTATATTTTAAAAGGTTATTTATTTTAGAAATCCATTCAAAAATAGTGACATTTGACTAATTAAAACCTGAGCTTCCCCAGAAGAAGAAGCTTCAACACTGTCACCTCTAATGATTGTCAAGCACTCTCCTTAAATAAGGTGTGTTAAGCTTCTTGATTTGCATGCATTCTTCTGGTTTCTGTCACCTGAGAGTTTATTTTGCAGTAGGAATGTGCATCTGCTCTGACAGGACCCATCTGCTCTGGGGATAGCTAAGTGCCCCCAGCCTAGTTGGGCAAAACTCAGTTAAATCTTTGTTTTATAATGTGATAGAATTTAAATTATTTATAGCAGTTATGTCTCATTGATTATCAGAGAGATATTATTTTACGGCGAAAGGATTTCCTGTCACCGTTTTCCAGATTATTAATAGATGCAAAGCAAGATGACACTTACTTCTTATTAACATGAACTTTCTGATTTTTGTGATCCTAATTAGTTGGACTGTGGCCTCTTCATTAGTTATTTATTTATTCACCTTCATTTCCCACTTCATTTTAGAAAGGGTTTGTGGCGTTGTCATTTCATTAAGAGAAGTGCAAGAGCAACTACATGAGAAATGTCAAGTCGTCAGAAATTGCTGACCTTGAAAGAATCACCATGGAACTCCAAAGAACTAAACTCAACCATGTCACACTGCTATTCTATAAGACAGAAACTGGGTTAAAGATCAGAGCATGGGTGCCACCTGTGTTGCAGTGGCTGGCCCATATGCCCACTCTTTTGATGCCATTCATGGGTATTCATATCCTCTGTATCTATTTACTTAATATATATTCATTTGGAGCCTACTGTGTGATCGCCATTCTTCTTAACACTGAGGGAAGGTGACAAAAATCAGTGATGGTGACTTTCTGCATAATTTACATATTAATGGGATGAAACAAACAGTAAGTATGCCAAAAATATTTCTAGGGACTCTGAGAGAGAAATGTAAAGTAGCAGCCCTGAACAAAGAAAACCAGCAGAGAAGGAAAGAGAGGAAGGAAGAATGCAACATAAGCCTCAAGTTACTCTATCTGTGTTTGATGTTAAACAATTTTCAAATTAGAAATAATATTATGTAAATAATAGACACTGTGGTTTTAGACTTATAGGTTCAGAGCCAACCAGGTTCTGCTGTCCTGGAAAATGATGACTAATCTCAATGATGATACTGACTATGACTATATGTAACTTTTTAATTTTGTTTGCTAATTTTTATGAGGCCATATAATTTTATTAAATTTATATGGTATTACTTTATTTTGATAGACTATGAGGCAAATGTAATGAGTTATTTTGTGAAAGAATAGAGTGCCAGGGTACAGTTCACACATTTTAAGTGCACAACAGTTTTATGAAGTAGATGCACCTATGGAAGTCTGTTCTATAGGCAAAAGATTATCAGTTCCCCCAAAACACGCTGGTACCAGCTTCATTCATTATCTCATTTCTAAGGCATTCACTGTTCTCATGAACTTCTTTACTATCTCAAGAACACCTGTAAAGTGAACCTCCCAGGAATGTTCATTAGTTCATGTGAGTTTCTTTTAACAATGTTATGAGTTTCCTCTATAATTTTGGATGAGGCAGAAGTCTGAGATAGCTAATTGGTGCACAACTTTCCAAGGGTTCAAATCATGATGCATTGTCTTTTCTACTGTTATTGGGAATTTGGATAGTTTGCAGGTTAGGTGTAAGATAAATAAAAAAATAACAAGTGATCTATTTCATATATTACTTCACACATATTTCTTTCTGGGGGTAAATATTCTGCATTGAAGCTGATGAACCATGAGACATACATATACTTAGTTTTACCAGATGTTGACAAAAACACTTCTGCCAATTCAGATTTTTACCAGACACTAAACTGGTGTGAAGGCTCTACATGTAAGACTTAGTACAAAAACTAGACTAACATAATCACTTCTAGAAACTGATAGAGGATGCTAGCTCTCTGCCTGACACAAAGCCTCAGGTCACTCCAAGTCAACTGGTCCAGAAACTTGGAAGGAAAAGTTATTTTATTTCCTGAACTTTTTTCTGAGATAATTTAATCACACCATTTTTCTCCCCTGTCCCACCCTCAAAATCATTATATATACCCTCCTCACTCTTTGTCGAGTCTGTGGCTTCTTTTGTCACTGATTGTTATTTCATAGATATTGAAAGAGAATAACAACACACTGACAAAGAGTGAAACCCTAAAAAAAAAAAAAAAAAAAAAAAAAAAAAAAAAAAAAAAAAAAAAAACCTCAATGAACCAACCAATCAAATAAACCCCTTGAGAAAACCCCAAACACAATAGAAAATTCCAAAAGAGAGTTTTGTAGTTTACCACCTCCAGTCTTGATGCTATAGTAGGAAGTCCTTTTTCCCTTCCTTCTTTCCTCCTTCTTTCCTTTCTTCCTTTTACTTTTGTCATGGAGTTATACATGTGTTTGGGACCATAGTCAAAGTAAAGATAAAGTTGAGAGATAACAAACTTCTTTGAAACATACTCTTAATCTCACAAAATACATGTTTTTTGACTGATGCTAGGAAACACTGATGTGCAGATGAGTTTTTGGTGGAGTAGAATAAACACAAACCATATCCAGGGCTTTTAAAAATCCCTCCCTCCCTCCCTTCTCTCATATATATATATATATATATATATATATATATATATATATATATATATATATATATATGTGTGTGTGTGTGTGTGTGTGTGTGTGTGTTTTGTATGTGTGTGTATATGTACATACACTAATATACATATATGTGTTATATGTGTATTTATGTGTCATGTATATGTACACATAAATGTGAATGTATATGTACCTATTTCTTTAAACTCATCTGTAAAAAAGAGGCAAAGCATCAAAATATAAATATTTTCCATAGAACCACAAATAATACATTCCTTGCCTCAAAAATAATACTATGTCTTATAAATATTTAGATATTTGGATTTATTTATTTGCATATCTGAGACACCGCCTCATTTTAAAAATCTTGTAATTAAATATACTTTCTTTAAGTATACTCAATGTTAGACAGTAATGAAATAGAAAGTAGAAAGAGAAAATTGGTTATTGCACATTTAAAGACTCAAAGAGAGAAAAAAAGAATCAGAAATGCTTTAATGATAGAAAAAAAATAAAAATTATTTTTATCTGCTTCACCATACTCAAAATTAGGCTACTCACAAAGTTCTTCAGAACTGTCCTATTGCAAATCACTCCATCTATAGAAGATTCACAGAGGTTGCAAAGTTAGCAGTTTTGTTAATTTTAATATGACATTTTTCTCTTTCTACTCTTATGTTTATATCTAGGATTTCTGCAGGAATTGTTACTTCTTGTTCACCTTCATTACCTATTCAGTAAGGCCTTCTAAGTGTAATGGATTATCAATATAATGATACTCCGATACCATAGAGTTTCTTGTGCTCATGCCAGAGGGCCTTTACGCAGAGCAAGGAAGTGGTGGAGAGGGGAGAGGATATCAAACTGCAGATGCTAAAAGACACATTGACCTGTTCCTGTAATAATCCTCCTGGCCTAGCAGCTGCAATTTGATTTCACAACTTGAATAAGTTTGCAGTAATGTACAGTCATTTTCTGAGTCCCACACGCCTTCCACAAAGAACAAATCCATGCATACATCAAATGAGGATACGGTAGGGTCAGGATCACCCCATCCTGTCTTTTAGAATCTGGGAAGGTGATAGTTGATTCCTGTTTATTATTGTGGTTGGTAGCAACAATCCCACAATCTTCATCTGATCATTTTCACTCTATTTCCCATGCAGCTATTTATATGTTTTCTTCATGCCTCTCTCAGGATGACAGTGAAGATGTGATAGACAGAAGCAGATGTGCTAAAGGTCAGATTGACATCCCATGTCCACTGGATGAACTGCTAGATCACTAACAACATCATGAGGTTCCCCAGTGCCTCCTACCCTGAGCTGGCCCAGAGTATAAAGAGAAATGTATAACTATTGCTTTGCTGTGTCTTCCAAATGATACTTTATAATAATGAAAATACTTTCTTTTCATATTATCTTAAATAATTAGTGCTTAGTATTCAGTTGAGATCCACAATCTATCTGGGATGTATTCCTATATTTAGCTTAAGATATTGCTTTTTATGTGTTGATAGTTACTTGGTTCCACTTGAGATTAAAAAGAATACCATTTTCCTCCTGCCAAATTGCTTTGACATCCATTTAATAAGACGAATATCTACAATATATACATGTGATCTACTGTATATACCATGGTGGCATGGAACTTGTTTACCCCTCTTTTAATAACTCTTACAATATAGTAATTAAAGCATAACAAAATTATTGTCCTTGTCTTTTGGCAAGAACTCTGTGATCCATGAATGTAGTATATCCCTCTATTTAAGTCTTCTGCAAGTTCTCCCAATATAATTTTGTAATAAACTATTTAGAAGATATGTACATGTTATTGTCTAGATTGCTATTAGGTATGTAGTAGTTTTATTCTATAAAAGTGAACTATTTAAAATGATTTATTTAAATGGGTTTGGTACTACAGAGGTTTTGAATGAGATGTTCTTTGTAGTTTAGGACATTCAATGCTTGTTCTTCAGTTGGTGGTGTGGCCTTGGAGGAAATATGTTATTGAAGTAGGCTTTAAAAGTTTAAAAACTTGTTCTTCTCTTGTTGTCTCTTTCTGCTTTGCACTTGTGGTTTAAGTTATGAGTCCCCAGAACTGCTCTCTCTTTCCCAAGCCTTTACCACACCATCCCTCTGGAGCTGTAAGCCTACATAAACCCTCGTCCTATAAGTTGTTCTGGTCATGGCATTTTATCACAGCAATAAAAATATAGTATTCCAAACTTTACATATAGATTGGTCATTCTGTTATCCCCTGCACTGAAATATAAATGGAATGTAATCAGTTTTCCGCGTACTAAATTATGCTTTGTTAAAAATGGCTACATGTTTCATTCTAAATTATATACTTTTGTTATATAATTTTTGTGTGCTTTCTAAGACTTCCAGTACAACATTGATTCAGAAAATGATCTTAGACATTCTTGTCTCATTCATAATGGTATCTTCAATTTCTGTTTCAGCTTCTCTTTTCTCAATAACGCATTTTTTCTGTAGTCATTAGTAGCTATTATTTTTGTTAATGGATGTTATTTCCTTTTCCTGAAAATATGGAGATAATTATAAGACTTTAATTTTTCTCTCAAATGTAATTAATTGCATTTATTGATTTAAATATCTTAACCTCAAATTTCTTATATAGCTAATATAAAGAACAGATTGCTTTCATTTTAATAGCAATTATTTGATAGGTCATGCATGTACATCTGTTTGTATTTATGAGAGTGGTGGTTGTTAGGTTCTGCTATGATCTTCAGGCTACAAATATTAAAAGCTGGGTGCTATGAAGGAAAATCATGAGCTCAAGGCATACAGTGAAAGAGTAAGTCCAAGTGCAAAAGTATGATTTCAGGAGATTCCAAACAATTAAATTACTAAATAGCAAGTGCTAATCACAGTGTCTTAAAAAAATGTTAAAAACAAAAGCAAACCTTACTAACATTACTTAGAAAAAGGTATACATTTATGAGACTGTATAAGTTAACACAGCTGTAGCATGGTTTGGTTGGGAGCTTTGTCCCTATACATTGGTGGTTTTTTTTTTCCCCTCTCAGCTCTCAAAACCTCCGAACAGTTCACCTTCCCTCCTCTTCTTTTGCTTTTACTCCTTCCAAATTCACATCCATGCTAACTACTTGCTGTTTTAGAATATTCTAAAAATCATTTCATTTAAGCTTCCTAAAATCAGGCAAACTCCTCTGCCAAACCTTACTAAGTGCCCTTCCCTTTGCCTGCCAGTATCCCCCTGGGGTATTTGCATGGTCTACTTTCTCCTTCCTTGCAGGGAAGTAATTTTACTAGAGAGCACTTCCCTAGCCAGAACATTTTCTCTTTAAGAGGCCATCATACAGATTGGAAACCAAGCATCCTGCTTTCCTGTTGAGCACAGTCTCTTCTATACCTAGGTAAAAACTTGACATATTAGAGATTTTTTTCTTCAAATATTTTTTCATGTACAAATAACCAATGAATAAATTGATAGGAGTCAGCAGCCACCTAATTTTTCAGAAACACTTGCTAATTATTTTTCCCATGTATGTAACTACTACCCCTGTTAATCTAACACGGTCTAAAGAAGAGCTTGATATTACCATTTTTAAATCTTCTTTTTATAGCAATTACTACAGAAGATATTGATAGCTATTTATTACATCTTACGATGCATGCTTGCTGTACCCAAGGTAACTTGGAGGTAATCATTTACCTTAAGTCTTGTTTGCCTGTGGTGCATAAAGTTTATAATGCCCACTTTATATGCAATATGCTTGAAAATGGACTATTATTGTAGATATATTGTAAGCTGTATAGCATCATGTGTAATGTATGTCTTTTGTATATACTCAACCCTGTCCTTCGCAGTCAGTCCATTTGTACACATGACAATAAATTTAGGATAAAAATGATATCCTGTGTACAAAAAGGAACATCTGTCTACCAGTGTGATTTCTAGGACTTAAAAAAAAAAAGCTGCAATTTATGAGATACACGTGTGACCACTATGAATGTCAAGCAGAGTACATACTCTGGGTGGCATGATTTTGATTTTTAAGTATAGGTCAATTCAACTTAATTTTATATTACAGCAGAAAGTGCAGTGAACTAAGCTCTGAATGTCAGCCCCACTTATAGAAAGTAGGTATGCAATTCTGAGCAAGGCTTGGCTTCCTAGACCCTTAGTTTTCCTACTTTGGCTAACAGAATTTAAGTATTAAAAATGTGTGGCTATGGTGTTTATTATGTCTGATGCACCTGTATGAGTATGGGCACCTGTGTGCTGCCGTGCACATGTGGAAGTCCGAGGTCAAGTTTTAGGAGCCAGTTTTCTCCTACCACTGTGGATTCCAGGGAGAACTAAGCACAGGTCATCTGGCTTGCTCCACTAGTGCTTTCATTTGCTTAAACATCTCACAGGTCCTCACAAGATCTTTAATCATCTTTAAGCCCACAAAGTTCGAGTGTTCCGTAGTATCATTGATCCAGGGAACCATTTGGGGAGATAGAAGCTTAGACAGGACTTACTCTAGTCAGAAGTGTTACGTGCAGCTTTCTGATAAATATGGTGTGAATGGAAGGAAAAGAGAATAACTAAAGTCATGAATCGCTTTTGTTATGATATTTCTACACCATTTTAGTTTTTGAAAGGTACAGGGTGGTCTTATACTTAGGTACCTGGATCTTAAGGAAATTAGTGTAAGAGCAGCTCAGTTGTACTATCCCTTTCTGTACCTCTCAGCACAGATTCTTAATGTCCCTTGCATACCAAGGGGATGTTGGGGTGGGAGGGTCTGCTTAGGAGTGGAAAGGGAAGCTAGGCAGAGTTTTGATGGTACCAAGAATGAAAGTACTTATTCCTGATTCAGCATGGCGCATTCACTAATGACACAAGAAGTTACTAAAGGACAGAGATTTGTGGTGGAGGAAACATGGATTGGAGAAGAAGATGGATACTAAGTATGCAGAACAGCACATTTATCTTCTACTGATCCTATGTCTGTTCTGTGTAGGTAAAAGTATAGGTAGGAGGAAAACTGAAATACCTAAGAGCATGCTATACTTAAGATAGAGCCTTCAACTACTGCCAAGAGATTCCTTATTAGTTCAAAATCCTCCTGGATGTTTCTTCTTAGGTAGGAGTCAGAGCAATCTTGATCTCTCATAGATTTTCTGTCAGTAAGGGCCTGCTGACTGGCTAGATACACTCCATCAAGTGAGAATCAGATTCTAGGTCTATATGGAAAATAACTGTAGCTATCCTACTCATGAGATAATGTCATCATCAAAATCCATCATGTCTGCCTTCAGGACTCTAAAAGTCGTGCAAGGTCTCCGTAGACTCTGACTTCTAAGTTAAAGGTTAAACATGAAGTGACTGTGGCTGTGGCTTATGTCTCCCACTAAAACCCACCACCACCAACAAATACCCATAGTTGCTCCTTTATTACATCCATGTTGACCCACGAACCATAAGTAGTCTTACTGCTCTTGCCACAGTGATGGTGTCACACCCTCTTAGGTGTCCTTCTTAGGTCAACAGAACTATTTTCCACTTCTATGACAAAATAGAGCCACATGCTCTCAGAAGGACTGACAGAGAAATAGCTGGGAACTGAATTTAAAACAGTGACTTAGCAGCTTTCTTCCTGCTGTAAAAGCTCGCAGACGTCAAAGGGCTCACTGCTTTCCCATCAGAAAAGACAAAATACCTTCTCTTGCTACATGTGTGTGGTAAGACTAATTAGTAAAGCCTAACAAAAAATTTCAGCCACAATGACAAAAACAAATGTCTGCATTCAGAAAACTTCTACTAGGGAAGCCAGTCATTTTAATAGAAGAAATTTACTGTACTGTTAAACTTGTCTTCAATGGGAAGTCTTTGTTTGCACAATAATGTTCTATGTAAGTAAGGTTTATAAGCCTGAAAAAGAAGGAGTAGTCACAATTTTATTTTTAATTTCTTTGTTAAAATAGCTGTTGAGTCTTAACTGTTCTTTGGATAGGTATAATTCATTGTGTTTATGACATTTTTTTTTTGTTTTAAATTGTTTGTTTTAAAGGGAAAATCCATTTGCTGTTTTTTTGTCTTATATTGGGTTCATTAAATGGCTTTTCTGATATATTATTACCTCAGGTTCTTGATTACTAAGCCCTTTGTTGTAATAATTTGTTTCTAATATTCAATTCTGTAATTATTTGAGGTAAATTTATTAATAATTAGGATAATTTCGGGGTCATGCTTTTGGAACATATTCAACTTTAATAACAAAACTAGAAATAAGAAAATAAGAAGTTTGAGTCTGTGATTTTTTTATTTTGCTCATTTCACTTTTTTTTTTTTGAAAAGTACCCCATTTGCTTGACTGATTATGACCACATACTTGGATAATAGTTTCACTTTATTACCTATAAAAAAAATCCTTAAAATTTCTGTGATTCTTTGGAGGAAATACATAGTTTCAAGAACTTTTTTTATCTGTTAATTTTATGTGTTTGCTTGGAATGGAAGTGTTTACAATAAGGGTTAGTAAACCAATCAAGAGTCTCATGAAGTAAAATCTTTTAGAGTTAGATATATAAAACAAAATTGAAATTCTAAGAAATGAACATTATTTTCTGATGCTATTAGCTTGTAGCACATTTGTGTGAATGGCTGAGTACCGATGACATTAACATCACAGGCACACTTGCTTTAGCAGAGAAAGACTTGGAGTTGGACCAGAACATATAGAGAGCCTTGGGACCTGAGGTACACAGAGAGATCTGGAGCCAAGGATCTTCCCGGGAGAATATGAAGATTCAGAGAAAACAGAAAGAGAAAGTTTGTTCTTTACAACAGAGACAGAAGTCAACTCTGTTTTGTAATGCAAAGTTGTATTGCCACAGGTGAATTTGAATAGTATAATAGCTGTATCTTGTGCTTACTGTGTACCAGGGACTTTATATATCTCAGCTCTTGAAATCCTCATCCTAGCCCTCAGTGTGGGTTTGCTATTATCCCTGTTGAAGGTGGTCAAATCGAAGCTCATAGAGATGATATGGTTAAGGCTAGAAATAAGGGATGGAGAAGGAAGAGAGCCAGATATCCAGCCCCAGAGTCCTGACTTCTCTTGTGCATCTGTGGGAATGAAGCTGATTCCAGCACTTCAACCCTTGGTGGACCCTAACCAGCTTTAGATGTGTCTTGGTTTAGAAACCTGGAAGAAGTGTTTGAGTTTCTATCGCTTATTCCTCCAAACCTAGTTAGGTTAGTTCTCTTGAGTTTCATGAAGGGATGGGGAAAGGGCAGACAATGAGAATATTTATACAGAAGCTAAACAGAAAGAAGGGGACTTTGTCAATGTGGGGAAATACATTTTCAAGTAATCAACCTGAGGAAATCTGGGAAAGAGTGTTCTACACATTTTCCCATAGCCTAGGATAATGACTCCCCATCAAACTTGCTTGTACCATCTAAGTTAGGGTGACTTACAGTCAACACCTTTGATAGGTTGTCCTGGCCATTGTGTGTTGTTGATTGCTATTTCTGGCTTCTCTTCATATTTTAATAATGGTACTACAATGTAATGTCACCAAATACTACTTAACACCCACTGGTGAACAACCAACAATTTATATAATTGTCACTGAGTTAGACTGAAAGATTTTTTATAATTTTAAGTAATATTAATAGTTTCCTATGAACATATTTTAAGGGTATGAAGCCCCAGAGACTAAAAGCAACCTGAATTCTAACATATAGGCATTCTAGAACCCCCAGAAATGATTTAATAGGAATATATTTAGATAGAATTGAAATTATTTTTTTATTATTATAAGTTAGGGCTCATATAGATTTAGGGGAGTAATAGTGAAAAATATTGCTTTATAATAGCACTATGGTTAATAATAGGACTGGTAGATAGATCATTTAAAATCGTCCTGTTGGTTCTTCCACTTGGTAAAGCACTGAATGCATAGGCTGGCCAGGTAGGAAGGAAAAGCCTAACATCTGGTATTTACACTAAACTCCATCTCTCTTGGGCCTGCCTGGAATGAAGAAGTTCATTGTCACGGGGATCTTTCAGTTCCCAAATGTAGTCCCCAAGCCTCCTCCTCTGTGTTCCCACTGGCCTTTTGCTCTTCTTCTATCTTTTCTCGTATGAGGCTATTGTCCCATGTTTTAGTTCTCTTTATTACATTTTGTCTGTGCAGAGCTACAACAACCTTTATGATATCACAGATCTCAGTATTCTTGTTCTAGTGTCTAAGAAGAAAATATTCTGTGCATGCTTGGAACTATAACTTCTGAGCACATCAAAGGGGATGCAAAGCTGCTGTTAAGTGCCTAATGATAACTGGGGTCTCCCAGTATGGAGGAAGCATTCAGGGCCCATTGTTTTTCTGGTTGACCGTCCTGTCTTCTCCCTGTACATGCTGCAGCAAGGACAGCACCCTTCTATTTCCTGCTTAGTCTTGATTCCCCAAAGTCTAACATGGCAATTGGCAAATACAAGGCTCTTAATAAATTTATTTGTTGAATGATGAAATAGAATAGCACATTGGTCAGATACTGGAATATTGAAACACTGGAAAATTTCAAAATGTGTTTCATGTGCAGCACGGCCAGCTGACAACTTTTGCCAAGCAGAACAAGCAGCCTTATGCTTAGAGGGCAGTCACAGAGCTGGGTATGATTGCCAGTTCTGCTTGTTGTTAGCTCCCTGACCCTCTGAAGTAACTTAAATTTGCTAAGCCTTAACATCTATGTTTGCAAAATAGATTCTTTTAGGAGTTGCTTGAAATAATTCAGGAAAATTAATTGACAGGTGCTTAGTTCTGAAGAGTTGCTCAGTAATTCTGAGTAAGTAGAGATAGGTTGAAAGGTTAAAAGGCCATTCTTTGTGTTCTGACCTGCATACCTTTGCCTAAACAGACAGATGACTCCAGGTGCTTATATAGATAACCATAACAAGAGTTAATCCAGGCAAGTTTACCAAATTTCCAACCTCTAAGCTATAGGTATATGACAACCACTACTTTCCCCCTTTGCTGTATGTATACAAAGGCAGGGGATGTGATCTGGGCCAAGGAAGTCATCTTTATACATACGATAGGAGACAACAATAACCAGAATCTCACCTACAAGACAAAAATGGGCTTTTGATGTCATCCATCCCAATTCTGCATTTATGAGTTTTGAAAGAAAAAATTTAAGAAATCACAGATGATACCTTTTAAAAGTTTATCAGTAGATGTTACTACAGATAAAGAAATGTGAGCGATAACAATACACTCTTATTTTTTTTCAGTGACTATCAGCAAAACACTTTTACATGTTTGAAGAAGCTTGTTGAAGTCTTTTATAGGCTTTAGATCATCAAAAATTATTTTTTAATAATAACGGGTTTATAGAGTTTTGTGCTCTAAATTTGGTTGTTAATTGTTTTGTCTTATAACAGAAGGAAAAATAAATTGAAGAATTTCCTTGGAGTCAATCATCTATCATCTGCTTATAACTGGGAGACAGATGACTCATTTTGGTTCATATTGCTGATTGGCTGTTGAGGATAATTGCTTTTTGATTGGTTTGTGAAAATTGGAACTTCAGATTCCAAGGTGAGATTTATAACATGGAGAAAATTTTTATTAAGCTTTAAACAAAAAAAATGTGTTTATAAAATGAATTTTAATTATGTTCCACTGGGGGAAAACCACATTCATATTTCATGATTAAATATAAACCATTTAGAATTATGAAATTTCTATTGATTAAATATTCATGGTTTCTTGAAAACAACAAAATGAGAACAACAACAAAAAAAATGATAGGGAGTTAGGAATCAGGGGAATATTCTTGGCTGTTGTTCTAATTGCTGATTCCTTCTCTAAACATTGCATGTAATTTTCATAATAATAGTAATTGATGAATTAAGATATGCTAATTTCTGCACCATGTATTTGTTTACTGGCCATTTGCTTAATGGTCATCCGAGCCCTATGGGAGAAAAAAACATTCTGCTCCCTTGACAGATGAGATGAAGTAGCACAGAGACATTGAGCAATCTGTTCAGAGTCATAGAACTGGTAGAGAGACGTTGGATTCTCCAGGTCTATCGGGCTCAGTAGCCCATTAGAATAGCAGTGTGGGATGCCATGGTTCCAAATTTATATTCATTCGCAATGGCAGCTGACATTTTCATTGAAGACAGAAAAGCATGCTTTGTGCAATTCTTTTCTGAAATCAAAAGGAAAAGGAGAAGAAGAAAAAAGCAGACCCTGCCTTGTGATGTACTTGTCTCCATTAGGGCATACCTTGGAGAATTCCCATTTCATGGAGCCTATTTCCTAGATGAAAACAGTACATCTCAAACCAACTCCTTACCAGTGTGCATTTTAACTGGGGATTTCCAACCTTCACAAAGAATGACATGGAAGAAAAATAGGGGGGAAAGTTAAGGTCTGCTCTCTTGTGCTCTACCAGCACACTTGTCCCTCAACACCTCATTTGGGGAATCTTATTTTAATTTATTCATGGCCCAAGCTAGAATCACGTTCCCTGCTTATTCATTGAGGCCTCTCCTGTACATGCTCACTCTTCTTCATTCCAGATTCACTAGATCTTGAGGAAAGCTCGTTCTAAGCTCTCTTCTATTTTTAAGTGAACTTGATTTTGCCTTTCAGACCTTTCGAGAATGCTAGGCATGTGGCGGTCTTCCTCAGTCACTATACTCATTCCAGAGGAACTTTTCTTTTCTCTAAAGTCTCTTCACTGAAAAACATCCCCCAAGTTGAATATTTTAGCCACAGCTTCCAAACGAGTCTGAAATCCTTGCTTCTTGATACTCTGAAGTGAGTCAGATGTGTGTGTTTACCCGTCCTTCTGAAACGATGAGGCAGACAAGTAGTCAGTTGTTTGAATAATGAAGAAAGTATAGGGTTAAGTGTTTGCTTTACAATGTCAGGAATTGAGTTTCATCCAAAGCCCATGTAGTGATGGGCACTCTAGCAAGCATCTGTAATCCTAGAGCTTCTGTGGTGAGATGAGAGGGAGAATATAGGAGAATCCCTAGAAGCTCACAGGCCAGATAACCTAGCACTCACAGTGGTAAACAACCAGAAACCCCAGCAAAATAAGGTAGAAGATTCTCTCTCCCTCTCTCTCTCTCTCTCTCTCTCTCTCTCTCTCTCTCTCTCTCTCTCCCTCCCTCCCTCCCTCCCTCTCTCTCTCTCTCTCTCTCTCTCTCTCTCTCTCTCACACACACACACACACACATCCATCTATGTACACCCGTAATACATGCATGAAATTGGAGACTGTATAGCAAACTGGAACGGAAGATGCAAACTGAAGAAATTTGCTATGGCTTCGAATGAAAGGAGAAATTTGTTTAGGGCAGAGATGCCAGTGTAAATTCATGAATAATGCATAATTTAGTTAATAATTCTATCTGGAGTTCTTAAGTAGTTTACCTAACCTTTTATTTATTTATTTACATCCCAATCACTGCCCCCCTCCTTCTGGTCACCCTCTCCCATAATCTTTTCCTCTTCCCCCCCCCCAGCAACCCCTTCTTTTCAGAGAGGGTTGAGGCCCCCTCTGTGTATCTCCCCACTTCTGGCATATCAAGTCTCTGTGGGATTAGGCACATCCCCTCCCACTAAGGCCAGACAAGGCAGTCTAGCTAAAAGGAAATATCCCACAGACAGGCAATAGGTTTTGGGATAGCCCCAGCTCCAGCTGTCTGGGATACACATGAAGATAGAGCGGAAGATATGCTACATGTGTTACAGCCTGTACTTTTGTTTGCTGTTTGCTTTGCTCTTTATTTGGTTTTTGTTTTTCATTTTTCGAGACAGGGTTTCTCTGTGTAGCCCTGGGTGTCCTGGAACTCACTCTGTAGACCAAGCTGGCCTCAAACTCAGAAATCCGGCTGTCTCTGCCTCCCAAGTGCTGGGATTAAAGGCGTGTGCCACCACTGCCGGGCTTGCTTTACTCTTTGGTTGGTAGTCTCTGAGAACCACAAGGGTCCATGTTAGTTGGTTCTATCGGTCTTCCTATGGAGTTCCTATTTTCTCTGGGACCTTCAATCCTTTTCCCAACTCTTCCATAAGAGTACCCAAGCTCCATCCACTGTTTTGCTATCCGTCTCTGAATTTATCTGCAACAGCTGCTGAGTGGAGCCTTTCAGAGAACAGCCATGCTAGATTCATGTCTGCAAGCATAATAAAGTATCATTAGTAGTGCCAGGGATTGATGCTTGTCCATGAGATGGGTCTCTAGTTGAGCCATTATTTCTTGGCCATTCCCTGAGTCTCTGCTCCATCCTTTGTCCCTGCATTACTTGTACACAGGATACATTTTGGGTCAAACGTTCTGCGGGTGGATTGGTGTCCCTATTGTTCCACTCGGTTTCCTGACTGGCTACAGGAGGAGGCCTTTTCAGGTTCCATATCCCCAATGCTGTGAAGCACAGTTAAGTTCACCCCATTGATTTCTGGGTGTCCCCTATACCAGCTCTCTGACAAGTCCTCAAGATGCCACCCACCTCCCCACCCCTGCCAGTTGCAAGTATCCATCCATTCTCATGGCCATCTGGTCATTTCTCTTGTACCTCCCCACACCTAATCCTGAACTCCACCATTTCCCTCTTCATCTCCTTTCCCATCTAGGTCCCTCCCTCCATTTGCCTCCTATAACTATTTTATTCTCCCTTCTAAGTGGGATTCAAGCATCCTTGCTTAGGCCTTCCTTCTTGTTTGGCTTCTTTAGATCTGTGGGGTGTAGCATGAGTATCCTGTATTTTATGGCTAATATCCACTTATAAGTGAAGATATACCATGTATGTCCTTTGGATCTTTATTACCTCTCTCAGGTTTATACTCTCAAGTTCCATCCACTTGCCTGCAGAATTCATGATGTCTTTGTTTTTAATAACTGAATAGCAGTTTGTTGTGTAGATGTATCACATTTTTAAAAATCCATTCTTCAGTTGAGGGGCATCTAGGTTGTTCCTAGTTTCTGGCTATTGGGTATATGCACAGGAGTGGTATAGCTGGGTCTTGAGATAGAACTATTCCCAGTTTTCTGAGAAACTGCCAAATTGACTTCCAAAGTGGTTGTATAAGGTACTCCTGCTAGCTATGGAGGAGTGTTCCCCTTGTTCCACATTCTCACCAGCATGTGCTACCACTTGAGTTTTTAATCTTAGCCACTCTGACTCACAGTGTGAACTATGATTGTTCATTTATACTTGTAAGAGCTTGTTTCATTATATTTTTAACAAACAAAGAAAATAAGTGTGTAGAATTAAATTCAGCGATAGATAAGTTCACAGATGCAGGGAAAGATCTGAGGATTTGCAGAGGATTTTTACTAACGTTCACTAATCTCTCTCACCTTCAATACTCAGGATCATGGCTCTACTGGTTAACTCTCTACCTCTTCCACCTAAATCACAATTTTCTAACCGGTGGATTTCAGTGCTATGAAAATGCTAAAGCGCCTAAAGCGCCTTTTTATTTTGCAAGAAAAAGTGTGGCCCCTTTGCAGAGGCCTCATCATGGTTTCTATGGAATGTAATCACATGACTAGTGACTTAGTCATGAGGTGACTAGTATCACTTTCAAGCATTCTTGTCTCAGGTTTGCTCTTGGAAGAGGCAACCCCATTTAGATGGAATCCTGAGAATTTACCTGATTTACCTCTGAAGAAGATTAAAGGGGTGGGGCACAAGGAGAGACAAACTTGAAGCACAGCCAATCAGGCCCTTTTGAAAACTATTTATATGGAACTCTTGACTTGCTGTCTTTTGATGTATATTGTTTTCAACACCATGTTAACGTTACTTCAGCCTTTCAATTGCAGCTGGGACAGGGGATTATAAACAAGAACACCCACCACCTCATAATAAATGGGTCTTGGGAATCCAGGTAACAATGGGTAGTCTCCTGTTGACACAGTTGTGAATGTAATCATTTAAAATTCCGTTTCTCATTTAAACTATGTACATTTGGTGCCTTTTGAGCAACATTTCCCCACAGCAGCATCTAAATATTAACAGTTATTAGTGCTTTTATTAAAAACAGTGTTTTTACATGGGAGAAAATGTTTTATTCTTTGGCCACAACTATTAGCATATCATTAGCTGGACATTGAGCATATGTAAATAATTCTGAATGCCTATAACATAGTATTATACATACTATGTATTATGTGATGGTTTTGAATAGGAATGACCCCCATAGACTCATGTGTTTGAATGATTGGTCCATAGAGAATGGCACTATTAGGAGGTGTGACCTTGTTGACATAGGTGTGGCCTTATTAGAGGAAGTGTGTCACTGGGGGAGCATACTGGAGGTCTCCTTGCTCAAGGTATGCTCAGTGTGGCACACAGTCTCTTGCTGCCTGTGGGTCAAGACTTAGAATTCTTAGCTTTTTCTTCAACATCATGTCTGCCTGCAAGCTGCTATGCTCCCCCAACATGATGATAATGGACTAAACGTCTGGAAATGTAAGCCAGCCCCAATTAACCATTTTTTAAATAACAGTTTTTATAGTCATGGCATCTCTTCACAGCAATAAAATCCTAACTAAAACAGTTTATATGCACACATTTATGCAATCAATGCAATATACACAAAGGCAACAAATGTGAAACCAACTGTTGCTATTTTCATTAGCTTTAATAACTGACAGCACCTGAGCTCCTGGGAGCCCACAGTTATTCTTACTGTTTCTCCTTGGACAGGAAAGTTATCTTGGATAACCTGTCCCAGAGTTTTATAACCTGCTTTCCAAATTGTACAAATGACTCTGAAGTGCAAACCACAATGGAGGAGATCCAGACTCACATTCTTGGCTGTGCAATACAATGTCTTGGTTGTTTGCCAAGTTTCTTCATTGTTCAGAGTGGTTTATAAAAATGTCCATGTATGCCAGTATTGAGTACTGGCACCAATGTGTTCTCCTTTATATTTATTGTTGGCAGCTACTAAGACAATTTGGAAAGGAAGAGATTAGTATCAGTTGAATAGTGTACCTCTGCTTGGAGATCTCTTATTATCCTAAACAAATACTTAATTTGTAGCATGGAGGCTCTATCTGAACTGGATCACTACAGAGTAAAGGAATGATCAAGACTTATGGGGACTTGCTGATAGGAAACATTGATACTCTCAATGTCTGTTCTTAGTTTCTATAAAACTTTCCATGCCTCAATGGCTTTATTACAGGTGTCACTGACAAATTATTTAGAATTTCATGTGACCCCAAGGTATTTAAACACGGTGTAGTATAATTGAAAGAAAGAAATAGGATACATTCTATGGTCAGCACCTATTGTAACTTTAGTATATTACATCAAAATAGCACAAAGTGTGATTATGCAATAGTCACTGGGTAATGTAAAGAGACTTCTGTGTGAAAAGATCAGCATCTACTTACATCTATCATCATATTGGTTAAAGAAGAAAAGCAGTTTAAGAAAATATCAACAGCTTGCATGACATTAGAAAGACTGCCATTAGCTGGGCAGTGCTGGTGCACACCTTTAATCCCAGCATTTGGGAGGCAAAGGCAGAGGCAGGGGTAGGGGCAAGGGCAGGGGCAGGGGCAGGGGCAGGGGCAGGGGCAGGGGCAGGGCAGGGGCAGGGGCAGGGGCAGGGGCAGGGGCAGGGGCAGGGGCAGGGGCAGGGGCAGGGGCAGGGGCAGGGGCAGGGGCAGGGGCAGGGGCAGGGGCAGGGGCAGGGGCAGGGGCAGGGGCAGGGGCAGGGGCAGGGGCAGGGGCAGGGGCAGGGGGGCAGAGGGGCAGAGGGGCAGAGGGGCAGAGGGGCAGAGGGGCAGAGGGGCAGAGGGGCAGAGGGGCAGAGGGGCAGAGGGGCAGAGGGGCAGAGGGGCAGAGGGGCAGAGGGGCAGAGGGGCAGAGGGGCAGAGGGGCAGAGGGGCAGAGGGGCAGAGGGGCAGAGGCAGAGGCAGGAGGCAGGCAGATCTGTGAGTTCAAGGCCTACTCTACAGAATGAGTTTCAGGGCAGCCAGGGTTATACAGAGAAACCCTGTCTTGACAAAACAAAACACTATCTTATCAAAGCAAATCAAAGCAAAACAAAAAAGACAGACTACCATTAATGGAAGGAGAAAGCAGGACTTCAACTCTTACCACAATTATTTAATAGCCTACTGATCTACTAGAAAAGAAGAAAACAGAGGAAGATACAAGGATGGGGAGAAGTGGATGAAAATTATAATTTTAATGGCTTCATTATCAAAATATAGTTCAAAAGATAACCAACTGTATGATATAGGTGTGTTAGAAGAATCGCAGAATTCACTGAGAATGTAATAATAACTCATTTATTTATAAAACTCCATTTTTATTCTGTCTGATAACATTCATTTGAAGTGGAGTAGAAGAATACTCAAAATATCTAATGTAGCAGTAAGAAATGCAGCCTTTCATGAGTAAAATTCTAGAAATGTTCTTGAAGAACATAAATTAGACTTAAAATTTAGAAAATGGGTTAATGGAAACATGTTAATTTCCTTGAATGGACATGCTAATTTAATGATAATGTAGTTAAGTAAAAGAAATTTTGTTTCTTCCCGAGTACCCAAACAGGTGATAGAGAAGTTGATCTAGAAAATCCTAAAATCTGGAAAAAGTGAATATTTAAGAATTTACAATGCAGAGAATGGAGAAAATGCAGAGAATGCAAAAAAAAAAAAAAATGCATTGTAACTAGAGCAGGTGGTGTGCACTTATAATCCCACAAAGAAATAGACAGAAGAATGAGCGCTGAGAGTTTGAGGGCCAAGAGGGATGTATAGCAAGATCATTCAGAGAAAGGAAGAAAGGAAAAAGGAAGGGAAGAAAGAAAGGAAAGATGGAAGGAAGGAGGGAAAGAAAGAAGGAAGGCAAATTAAGACAAGGAAAGAAAGAAAGGAAGAAAGGAAGAGAGGGAGGGAAGAAAAGAAGGAAGGAAAGAAGGCAGACTAAGAGAAAGAAGAAAAGAAAAAAGAAAACAGAATAATAGAAAGAAAGAAAAAAGAGATAGATAGATAGATATGATGATTAATAAATGGATGGATGAATATATAGATATAGATGATAGATATAAATGACAGAATAAATGATAGATAATAGATAGATAGATATGAAGGATGATTGATAAATGGATGAATAGATATAGATGATAGATATAAATGAAAGATATAAATGATAGATAATATATGATAGATAGATAGATAGATAGATAGATAGATAGATAGATGGGAGGAGTTTGTTGGGGGGAAAAGCTAAGCAATGATAATCAAGAGTATGGTTCTAGAATAAATACAAAAAGTTAGAAGACGTTAAAGTGAATTTTGTACAACTATTCTACTCCCTAAGAACTTATTTCAGTAAATCTCATTTCCCAAGCATAGCTCCTATTTACCCCACAGCCATTATCTTGTGGCAACCAATGATCACTGGAAAACTAGTTCTTGCTATTCTGTGCAAGGACTCACTTTTCTTGACATGAATAACCTGTTACATTGATGCAAACATGCACTATTTTTATATGTCAAAGATGCTAAACCATTAATTGCACTGAATTAAAAATGCCATTATCTCACTACTGATAGCATGGTTTATGCTTTTTCATGTATTTTTAGAGCAATATATGAAGGTAACATGTTTATAGAAAATTGAGAAAATAACAACCTTCTATTCTAACTGGATGCTCTTCTGGTTTTTATCATTGCTAATTCTTTACATTTTATGTTTAATTCCTGATTTTGTATTGTTGACTTGTGCTTATGAACCAATTGGGTTTTACTTTTTGAATCTGTGTTTGTTTTGATACGCTGACTTTAAAAAAAAATGTAATTATATAATATGAATATTGGGCTTTTGCCTTCCAGATACAGTACAAATATTTTCCTATGTCACTTGATTTTACTTATATCTCGTAATTTTATGAAGTCAGGTCCATCTACCTGTCCCCTGTGCCTGCCATGTTCAGAGATGCCTTCCTTATTCTCTCTGCTTTTACTTTCATGGATGCCTCCTAAGATCTGCTTATTTCTTTGGAGCAGTCAGAACTTCATTCTAGACAGATAAAGGGGTAAAACACAATAAGTGTTTGCCTGCTGGGACTATAATTTCTGACTAGAAAAGTAGTTTTTCAAGTAATTTCAACTTATGGATTGTCCCCAGCTTGTCCATAACATGCCACAAGACTCCACACCTATGAGTGGAAAGAGACGTGACAGAAAGGCGTATTTTAACTAGGCAAGCTGCCATTTTCTAGGAAATATGGTTTCAGTCAATAGAGAAGACCTGCTGTATGTGGTGGATGTAAACCCACAGGGAGCTGTAATTCACTCAACTTGTTTGGCTCCTTGAACTAGAAACTTCTTAAGCTTCCTGGCAGTCTTTAAATTTTATCATCTATATCTCTCCAGAAAAATGCCTTTGATCTTTGTATATAGCTTTGCATATGTTTGGTTTAAGTTAATAGCTGAATGATTATGGGTCAAAAGCTTTTCCCTTCCCCATCGCTATTTTTAATGACACGCACTTTGAGGTAGTGGTCCACTGTGATTTGTAACCATTCTTGGCCATGTTTGCTCAAGTGAAACAGATGCTCTGCAAAGTGCACAACCCTCCCCAGGGAAGGTGTGTCACACAGCAATCACACTGCCATCACGAGTTCTAACCACAGACTCGGGAACAATGATGACGCTGTCATTAGGTGGTCAGGATGGAAGCTGGAGAGGCTTTGAGGTCTGGCTAAGCTAAGACTGACAGCAGACACATACGTTTCAAACCAATCTCTCTCTCTCTCTCTCTCTCTCTCTCTCTCTCTCTCTCTCTCTCTCTCAACTCAAAAAAAGGAAATGGAGATATATAAAGAAAACACTTGTGAACTGTGTCAACATTTGGTTCTATAAAATATCCCGTCACCTTCCAGGAATTTTCCATTTTGCTATTTGATAAGTGACAAGTTTCACATTGCACAGGTGGCCCATTCCACTAGAAATAGTTTCCGAGCCTTATCAGTATCAACTCTCAGATGAGGCCTGCAGTGTTCCACTACATTAGAGGTGTGCATTCCCAGGCCATCTGGACCCCAGTGGCCTGTGGACAGTGGAGTGGTCCAGGATGTTTCCTGACTGCTTATTAGAGGGGAGGCATGATACTGGACAGGTTTATATTATTCATACTGCTCATGCTCGTAATGGCCTTGCTAGAATAGTGCACAAGAGGACATTGAAGTGCAGCCTATAAATTTATTTAAATGACTTGAACCTGTTGGTTTCTCATTTTCCCTAAGCTGGTTAGGGTTGGACTGGGTGACAATCTTCTTCAATCATTTAATTGCTGCCATATTGCCTTACCGCAGTAAAAAATAACCCTGATGTTTTGTGCTTTGGGTTTACAACATTTTCTCATCTCTGCATTGCATTCAAAATATGTAGATCTTTATAATATTGAATATTCAAAGGCATAGGCTATCATTCCATTTATATACTTTTTCCAAGAATGTTTTATAACTAATAGTGAAGATACATTATATTTATTTACGTAGATTTGAATTGCATGCATGATTTGGAAAGACATATGTTGATTCAGATATCCTCTAGATTTTGAATACTGGATTCTTTAATATTGGTCTGCACCAGGTGTCACGGTAGATGTGTTAAGACTACTGATTTCTTTGAAAACTCTTGTGGACCTTTTTATGTACATACTCATATCATAGATGGATAGTCATACTTCTCTTTCTTTAATTCTAATCACATGACTACTTTATAATTCTCACCTTTTTGCTTTTGTTCAGAGATTTCAGAGCACTTTTGAATAAGATTAGTGCTGAGTGTCCTTTGCGTATTCTCAATAGCAAGGAGAATGCTTGAAATATTTTATTAATGAATGTGATATTTGCTTAGGTGTTTAAATAGACACTCTTTATTATATTCAGGATGACCCATTATCTTTATAACATCTAAACATAAAAAAAATCTAATCAGTTTTTCAAAAATCTTTACTGCTTAAATTTGACTTTGTAGTCAAGGTCCTCATGCATACTTGGAACTTTAAAGTATAAAAGATTCAGGCAAATAAAAAATATGAATGAAAGACTGGCATTTCTAAGACTGCAGGGTGAATAGATTCGTTTGCACAGCGGTTTTGCAAAGTCCACTCACTCCAGGGCATATCACCATTGAATTTTACAATGTCAGCTATACAGATCTGAAGTATTTACAAAGGGAGGGATGGAGCAAACAGACAAAGTTCAGAGTTAGTCACTCCTGAGATTTCTCAAGAAAACCACAGGAAATAATAACTGAATAAATAAAATAAATCACTTCAAACTCTTGAAGGGAAATTATTATTTCCTATAATGCTTTATTCTGACCAAAGCCAGAAGGTGTGGAAGTGAAATAGATATTTATGGAAACTTTAGACAAGCAAAGTTTCCCATAATTCACTCATACCATGTGTCATTGCCTGCCATTCTTCTAGCTCCCATGATGCCTCTCCCTTCTTTTCCCAAAGTTATTAGATTAGTAACTCTAACATATGTAGCATTCCTTTGTCAAATATGATGTACAATGAGTTACAAAAAAAAAAAAAAAAAAACCAAAACCTAAGGTACTTGAAGGCAAAAACCCTTACTATTATCATCCACATGTATTAAAATACATTTCAATAAATATGATCTTTATGACTTCAGAAATGCTGAATTATAAAATTTATGCATTATTAGCCAACATCAGTGATTATTAAGGAAATGTGAATCAAAATAATGTATATATATATATATATATATATATATATATATATATATATATGGTATTACCTTGGACAGGTAAGAATAACTGTAGAGGAAATGACAGTAGGTGAGTATTGTTGAAGATAAGGAGAAAGAGGGATTTCAGTAAAGTATGAACCAATGCTTGCCAGCTTGGTTTATTTTCATTTGAAATTTGCTGTGTGCCAGTTAAGCTATAACGTGTGTATTAGCTTTTTTTTGTTGTTGTTGCTGAAATAAGCAGTATGACGGAAAGCAACTTGGAGGGCTTCTTTGCCTTGCATCTCCATCACAGTCCACCACTGAGGAAAGTCAATGCAGAACCTCAAGCAGGCAGGAGGCAGGAGGCAGGAGGCAGGAGGCAGGAGGCAGGAGGCAGGAGGCAGGAGGCAGGAGGCAGGAGGCAGGAGGCAGGAGGCAGGAGGCAGGAGGCAGGAGGCAGGAGGCAGGAGGCAGGAGGCAGGAGGCAGGAGGCAGGAGGCAGGAGGCAGGAGGCAGGAGGCAGGAGGCAGGAGGCAGGAGGCAGGAGGCAGGAGGCAGGAGGCAGGAGGCAGGAGGCAGGAGGCAGGAGGCAGGAGGCAGGAGGCAGGAGGCAGGAGGCAGAACTGATGCAGAGGCCATGGAGAAGCACTGCACATTAGTTTGCTTTCTGTGGCTGGCTTAGTTTTGATTTTTATACAACCCACGACCACCTTGCAAGAAGTGACACCATCCACAGTGGGCTGTGCCTTCCCACATTGACCATTAGTTTTGAAAACTCTCTTACAGTTTTGCTCACAGGCTAATGTGAAGAAGAAGGCATACTCTCAAGTCAATTAAGCTTCCCTCTTCCCAAAGAACAACTTTGTGAAGAAGACAAGAACCAATCTAAACAATGTGATTGGAAGTAGCCCTTGGTCTAATGCCCATACCATTTTCATCCAACATTCCGTTTTGAGTCTCCTTCTTAATTGCATAATTAAACTTACTTGGCTATGGTGGTCTCTGCAAAGAGAAGTGCAGCGTGAGCATACCTTATTTAGTCCTTACAAAGAACACATTCGATGAACCTAAGCAAGCTGGCAGGGATTTCTCACCTAAGTTTTGCTGGTTCCACATGCAGAAAACTCACACCTCTTCTCTGTAGTCTTTTGAAAGAGGCTTATTTCAGTAGCAATGTTGTAGGGTTAAAAAATAATCCAAATGAGTTCAACCATCATTTTAAAGCAATGAATGGGAGACTGGAAAGATGGCTCAGTGGGTACACGTGTTTTCCGCACAAGCTAAGTGTGGCAGAAATTTCCCTGACCAGTCTATTTGCAGTGGGAGGCCTATGACTGGACAGGAAAAGGGGAGGCAGAGCTAAGGGTGGCAGAGACAGAGAGGCAGAGGGACACAGGGAGAGCGAGGGAGGTGAAGTGGCTGTGGACATGGACCCATGTGGCATCTAGTAAATTGGTAGATGTGAGTTCTAAAGGTTAGGAATATTGGGATAACCTTCTAAACTGTGTGGGTATCTTGTGATTTGTCTATTTGCTGATATATAAATCCATTGGTTAAGCATTAAAAGTCTTATTTCTACCAGGTACTGGATAGTGTGATATCTACTGTGAGGATGGCAGTTATTGTTTTGGGGTTAAGCCAAGTGCCGTGGGGGTGGCAAAATTTGCCCAGGGCCCTGCCTAGAGTCCTGAAGCTGGCCGATGGAGGCAGCAGCCATGCCAATATCTCATGGGCCCTGAGCTGGTGCCACTGAGGCTGCCAGCCAGTGCCAGACTCTAGTGCAGGAACATGGCCACAGAGCTGGGAGCCAGTGGCCATCCTTTTTGAATACTTCCCACTATAGGCAAGCAACCTGAGTGAAATACTTACTGAGTTGAACATTATTGTGAAGTAATAATTTAGCATATATGTTTACCTTTGTGCTCCCTGAATTTTATATACTTTGAATTATCTTAAAATATACTGAGTGTAGAATAGTTCTTATTTATTGTTCTTTTTATTTAAAGTTTTTGGCATTTTCATAGTTCAGAAGAATGATGAGTGTGTGTGTGTGTGTGTGTGTGTGTGTGTACTTATGACTTTAAAAAGTGGCTCAGAAGATGTCAAACTATCTTGTTAAAAGTCATTTCACCTCTGAGCAGAGATCCCCTAATCCTCAGAGGAAAAACATTTGCAGAAATTTTGACCAAGAAGAATGAGGTCAGAGTGGGAAGTATTTGGCAATGAGAAAGATCTTAGTCTTTGTAATTACACTTGTACAGCTTTAACTTTGGAAAATGTCATACTCTCTTGCTTAGTACAGTCACGATGCTTTTTCTTGGATGTGTAAGTTAAATTCTACATAAAGCAGGTACCACTGTGGAGAAATGCGTTTCTTTGGCTTACACTTGTGTTCTGATTATCTTTGTTAGGACTTCTGGTTTTGTTTTTTCATTTTGAAGTTAATGGAAACAAGAGTTGAAGTACTTAAACCTGGAATGGATCCCACACTGCTCACTGACCTGAAACAGCTTCCTAGGAAAGTCTTACTTAGGTCACATGACCCTTATCTATTTGTTAGCCCTCAATAACCAAGAAATTCGCATCCTTCTAAATCAAACAATATCTTATGCAGCTTAGAGCCTCTACAAGTCTCACGGAAATCCCACCAGAGAGGACAGAGGGAGGAGGATACCTATGTGTGGGGGTATGTGGGGGTCGGGGGGAGGAGGACACTCACGTGAGAAACTACCTTGAATATTGTTTGGTAGAGATATGGAAAATGTTTAAAATGCAAAGATTGCTTTCTTGATCAATACCTAAGCTCACAGTTAATTCTATCTATTAGAAAAAAAGAAAGAAAGAAAGAAAGAAAGAAAGAAAGAAAGAAAGAAAGAAAGAAAGAAAGAAAAAAAGACTTTTGAACAAGTTCACATTGACCTGGAAGCAATTTGGTCCACAAGCATCAAGGTCAAAGGTAAAGAGATAAAGAGATATATCATAAGAGCCAGTGTATGACATAACATCTTTCATTCCCAAATTAAAATTAGGTTAATGCAAGCATCAGTGTTAGGATAGCAAAACTGGCAACACACCACAGAGTGACATTCCTCGCCCTGGGCTTAGCTGATGAAATCTTGTTTTAAGTTGCTATGGCAATGTATTTTTATCATGATGACCCTACAGATTTTTCTCCAAATACTCTTTTGTTTCTCTAACACTGAGGAGTTTTCCAAGGCTCAGTATGCAGATCCCCATCTATTTCCATACGTGCAACCTTAAGAAGTACAGCAAGACAAACTTTAAAGACTTCTCAGGTTCTCTTTGAGTCTTAGTTTCTGACTTCTACTAGCTCGTGGTTAGTTAGGTATGCTTCTGCCCTGAAGGTGGAATTTTACCTAGCTCAAGTTGTGCTCAATGAAGCTTGGCCTGGCATAGTTTTTAACTGGGAATCTGCTCCACACAGTGCATTGGATCCAAGATCTGCCTATTTCTGCCTCTCTTTAATCACAGGTACAGACTTTCAATGGCTATCTAATACTACATAGTATCACCAAGTTTAGGAGGCTACCTAGGCTTCCCCTGACACAGACATTAAATCTCAAATGTACAACGAAACTATGACTTATCACCTCCTCTGTGTTTGTTAGTTTTGATTGTTATTTTTGACATAACCTAGTATCACCTGCAAGGAAAGTCTCTATCCAGGGTTACGTTCATTGTCTTGACTCAGTCTGGGCAGAACCATGTCCTAAGCAGGAGGTCCTAAACCATACACAGAGTAAAGACATGGAGCTAAGAACAAGCAAGGAAATGAACATGTGTGTGTCCATTTCTCTCCTCTCTTGAATGTGGATGCAATGAAACTAGATGTCTCAGCTCCTGCCACTCTGGCTTTCTGTGTTAATGGACTGTTAACCTTACAAGTTATAGACTTGTAGGTTAAGTAAACCCTTTCTCCTTTAAGTAAAGTTTCTATGCATATTCTACCACAACAGAAAAGAAATCAGGACACTACTCTGGACCAGTTTCTCTATTCTCTTCCACTAATGCTGGTAATATCCCAGGCCAACTAAACAGGAAGTACCAACAATCTCTTTGATTTCCATTGCACTTTAGTAATTCTTCACCTGTTGGTGATTTATTTTCACTACACTTACTTACTTCCTCAAGTGTAAAATGCCATCTTGGTCTGCTGGTCTACGTCTTAGCCTTTATTGGGCTGGTATAAATCATGTGAAGACTTAATTTTTCTAATCATATACCAGAATTATTAGAATCCTGGCTGGTACAGAAATGGGTATATTTCCATTATTTTATTTAGTTAAAAATAAGAATTAGGTATTTACTATGTTCCAGATTATATAGCATATACAAAAGATACATTTATGAATAAGAGGTTATGATTATAGTACAGAAAAAAGTAAAAATATGTAAATAAGCAGTGTAGAATAAAGTACAATGTATACTATACTAAAAGAAGCGAAAATGTGCATACATTAAGACATTTTAATGATCATATTGATTTTGGGGTGTGTGTGTGTGAGAGAGAGAGAGAGAGAGAGAGAGAGAGAGAGAGAGAGAGAACGTGGTTACTAAAGGAGATGCTATGTAAATTAGAAGACAATTAAAGAAAATGGTGAGTGAATGGCCTAGCTCCTGGCTGTTGCTATACAAAGTAAGGGTGAGTGATAAATCTGGAACCCTGGGAAGGCAATAGGCTAGAAAGGTTCATCTGAGCTTCATGAGTATGAAAGTCTAACTGATGCTATGGAAGTAGAAGAGAGCAGCAGTGTCTGAGAAATGGGTGGCTCTTCAGGGATATTAACATTTGCAGATACTCCAAAAGACAGTGAGGTGCTCCTGGGAGAGTCAAACTTGGTTCCATAGGGAAGTGTGAGAAATGCGGATGGGATGGTGGAAGTGAATGCTGCCTTATTTTAAAACTACATCTAGGGTATCAAGAAGAGGATGAATGAGATAAGTGGGAACAATATCAAGGGAAATCAACACAACTCTATTCAGCGTCAATGAGCGCCCTCCCTTGGGTGGCTCAACCAGGCATCAGTTCTGACCTTGCGTGTGGTGCTGGTGGGGATCAGTGCAGAAACCTCAATATGTGTTACTTCTCTTTGAAGCATCATTACAAATTAATGTTGACATTTCTTTCTTCCATGAGATCCCAAATAGCCTATGAAAAGGCAGGAGCACCAAGGGCTCCGCTCAGTTGTGATTATCTCGGGCTCCTGGCCAAAATGGCTGGCCCAGATCCCACATGCTCCTAAGGATGTATTTATATGCTGTCTCCTTTTTTGTTAAAATACTAGTTTCCAGGGGATGAGTCCAATGTTACTTGCTCAAACCATGCCCTGACTACACTAGAATACCACTGCCTTTTCTTCTGTGTTCTTGAAGGGTTTTATATATAAATTCAAAAATTGTCTAAAGGGTTCTGCTTTATAACAGAAATGTAGACATAGGTAGGACCATGCCTGTGCATTTAGATCAAGGCACTGTCTTCCTCGCCTTCAGATCCCAGGGATCACCTAATAAGTATTAATCCCTGCTTATAAAATTGAACTGCAAACTTTTTTTTTTTTTAACCTCAGGAAAATTGTTGCCTTTAGCTACAGTTTAAGGATGGCTCTGACATTGTAGCTCTGGTTTTCTGTCTGTGAAACACCTGCCTACTGGTTTCTGCTGTGTAGAAGAGAAATTTAGACTTAAGGGATAATAGCACTTTTAACAATCGTCTATGAGTAGATATCCAGAATATTTGCAGGCATCTTGGGTCTCCTAGTAAATTACGTTTGCTTCGGATAGTCAGCCTACCCCATATGACACATAAGCAATTGTAGAGACTGACATTTGTCTGACACAAAATCTTTACTTTCAAAAACACACTGGAAGTGAACAAGTCATAAAATATTGCTCCCAAGGAAAGAAAATCTAAGTTTGGGACTGAGTGAAGATTTTGTTTCCTGACAGTCTCCTGCCTTTTCAGAAAACATCATTTTATGAATATGATGGCAGATAGGAACGGTTTGGGTTTGGTACTTCAAGCAGGTGACTGCCAGTGTAATCTTGGAATTACAATATGGCTTTTTCTGTGGTAGAGACACACTAGAGGTAGATCAGTGTTCAGATCTCACATGCAATTCTCCAACTCATAAATAAAATAAAATATGAATATCAACTGGAAATTTGTGCTTCTTGAAACCTTACAGAAACTGTACATTTCTGTATTTTTTTCTGCAAAAAAAAAAAAAAAAATGCTGCTTTTTATGTGAGTGTGTTGATACTTGGCAGGAGACTGGCTCAATATAAATGATACAGGAAAGTGCTAAGAGTGATGGAAATAGGTCCTGCCTTTAGTGGTTTGATTGTTATTTGACTGTAACCTCTGACAGCAGACAGAGCACATAAAAGATGACATGAGATATATCAGGTGCATATTATTAAGCCAACACAGCCTGTAGAAGTTAAGATGGCTTGTGTTCAGACTCAGTGACAGCCACCATGCATATCCACACCTCATTCATTAGTCAGTGCTCTACTCTCCCACTCACCCACTCGTGTTTCAGTTATACAGAACAAGCAGAGGAAGGAGTGGGTGCTGGTCTATGTATTAGACAATATCTGCAGATCTCTGGCCCAGCTAGAGTGTCCAAAGAGCAAGAGTTGCTCATCACTGCCCCAGAGACAGTGAAGCGCTGGGACTCCACACTGGGGAGGTGAGGGTGGGGAAGGGGGTGCACAGCCAAGGTCCACAAGGTAACTGCAGTAGCCTTGGGCAACTCCAAATGGTGAAAGCTTTGGGAGAGAACTCTCCTCCTCAAAAGTGTCACAGCTCTTATGACAGATGTTTTCAGACAAGTTTGATGAAGTCATTCTCATACTTTTATTCCTTGTGGATAGGGCCTTACATACATTTTGGGATGGGTTGGGGTCTAAAAGCAGATGTTTTCTATTGGCCTGGTCTGAAATGTTAGGGTTTAGATGTTAGGGATGCAAGATGTTTAGATGCATTAGGGATGCAAGGGCTAGGGTGCTGCCCTTATGTGACTGATTGTCCAGATCCTCTCCATGGGGTGCCATGGTCACATGACAGACACCTGGTCAGGAGTAGGTGAAATGCCTACCTACCCACCCCTCCTGACCTGAGGGTACTAGAGTTTCTGAATCCACTCATCCTGCAAGTTTCCTGGTACAGCCCACAAGTAGGTTCCCATGGTTTCTCATGATGGTAGAATCATAAGGGAGGATACAGATGTGAGAAAAACATGAATAAATATGCATTTAACAATATAGAGAGAATTTGTGTTCATGCTACAGGGAGGGAAGGATCACAGTTATTATATTTTCTCATGGGTTACACAGGAAGCAAAATGAAAATTGACTCCCGTATGCTAGAGTCATGATCATGTGCTTTCACAAGTATTTCCCTGCCATTAATGCCTTAAGCCAAGAACTATTAAATGAGAGTTTTATGAAGTCAGATCTTCTCTCTCTCTCTCTCTCCTTCTCTCTCTCTCTCTCTCTCTCTCTTTCTTTCTTTCCTTTTTTCTTGGGCTAACAGTGAAACGCTGCATGTATCCATAGAAAATGATACCTTGCCATTTAAAAAATAATCCATTGAGAGTTTTCCATGAATAAATGATTTTCCCCCTTCTGTCTGAATTCCCTGCCAAAATATTTGGGACTGGACACCTGGGGTGTTTGCTTCCTCCTTAGGCCCAGGACTCCTCATTTCACATACTGTTGACCCAATAAATTCCATCTGGGATAGTTCAGAACCCACATCCAGCCAAAGTCAGGGAAGAAAATAGCTTAGTGCTGGTGCTCACAGATTTACTTCCAGCTTGCTGTCTCCCTCCCCCCTCCCCTGCAGAGACTCTCTGAAGCTTCATGAGGCAGTTTTGACCTCCTGAGCCACCCTTCACTGCATCTCAGATCGATTTCAATCAGCTAGGCTCACTAGGAATTTTAATCTGTTGGTACTTTTTCCCACATAGTTGCACTTTATCCATGCCTTGGTTGGGACAAGATTGGCTTTGTCTCTGGTTACAGTGCTCAAGAGAGAAAAACCCTGCCTGCCGTGTTCCTGGCCTGCAGATACCAAGTTTCGAATGAGGCTTGTAAGGCTGATCTTACTCTCAGCCATCCTAAGGACACTCAGGACCTGCTTATGACTTGTAGAAGCTATTTTCTCTTTGAATTCTAGTCTGCCTAGGATTTCTATTTCTTCAGATGGCTTCGGTAGTTTCTCCGTGACTGTGTACTCCATAAACACCTCCCTCCCTCCATGAGAAGTTTATACACTTTGCTCACTTGGAAATAGCATGTCCTCTGTTTGTACTTGTTCCTATTATTTGTACTTAGGTATGCTCTGTGAGGGTAAAGCCCTTGCAAGGTACAATGTGGAATGAACTAAAACACAAGTTTTATGGACTTTACCTCTGTTCCTACTGGGCACAAGATTCTGCTGATGTTTTGCAAGTCAGCGAAGAGTTCTCCGGCACTGGGTTGGAGTTACATGGGTAACTTTGCTCTAAATTCCCCCCTTTAATGGAAAAAAAAAAATAGATAGAAAGCAAATGGGGGCATAAATCTTCCAAGTTACTCCTCTGTGACCAGCCAGAACATCCCCAAATGGAGATACTATTTGCTGCTGGCACAGACACTCCATTCTGATGTCAACAGGAAGTTACCAGTCAGGGCAATGTTAGAAGGTAAAAGGGGAACCGCCTACTGTTAATCCATTTGGGTCATTAGTTTGGGGGTTCATTTCTTCAAACAGCAAAGCTGAGGTTGTTCTGTGATTGAGTGCTTTTGTCTCAACAAAACTTTTCCTTTTGTACCGTCTCCTATTGTTCTTGGCAGTTAGCCAAGCCTCACATCTTCTGGTCACAGAATTCCTTTCTGCCTACTCCAGTGTAGACTAAGGCCTCTAGTAACACGAGACGCTTCAATTTTTCAGCAGACAGCACATTAAAGCGAAGTCTGTTGGCCAGATGCAGGGACAGGTGTTACTCTCCTTTAGTTTACACCTGACCCCATTTATTTGTCCAGAGAATGCCTCTCAAAGACTTGCTCACAAACACAGAAGGAAGCGGGGTGACTTTTGTAGCTGGTGGGCTTTGGGGGGAAATGCATCAGCTGCTCAGTAGTTTATCTTCACAAATCCTTTCAGAGGCAGCACACTTTGAGGAAATGTTTTGTTGGGCCTGCATTAAAGAGCAAGAAAGGCAATAGTGTAGTTAGCTTATTAATACCCCACACAGTGCTTTTCCCAGCTGAGAACATCCTGGTCCTCAGCGGAAGGCTAGCTTGTTCTTCTTTCTGAGAAACTGGAGAAGTCAAGTCAGTGCCATGAGAACTGGCTTTCTTTCATCCATACAAGCAGAGCATAAAAGTATGAACTGCCTTAGTCCTCTCAAGTTTAATGCTGGTAGTCCTAATGCAGATACATTTTTACAGCTCCATTATAGAGATGAAAGGGTGTCAAATATCACAGCATTTACTAATACTTCTACTATTCTTTCAATAGTAGAAGACTTTGGAGAGCCTTATGTTTTTAATTACAGAATCAGATATTGGTTGACGGAGTGCCCAGGATATGGCTTCTATTATGAAAATCCTCATTGTCATACTTGATTGCCAACGTGGTTACACGAGTTTTGTTCCTCTTCCTGATCTGAAATTTAGCAACAAAATCCCCTTTTGAGTGGCCTCAGCAAATTTTCCCAAGCTACATGGTCACCTTGGACCTGCTTACCCAAGCTTGCTTTCCTCTTCCAGTCATCTCTCTCAAGCCTATCCTTCTCTTGCCCATCAAACTCTACAAGTGGCCTTTCAGGTATCTACTCCTGCAGGAGCATCCTTTCTGGGTGTCTTGTTCAAGGGCTTTTCTTCCACTCTCTTCTTTGTGTTTCACGAGTAATTCCATTATTCTACAAACTCTGAAAGTCTAGGAAGGGTCTTCTGCTGGACTCACGGATATGCCGTGTGCCTCACAATACTTCACATTCTCAGTAAATGATAATGTCATTTTTCCAGTCTGGGAGATTTGCTCTCATCTTTGGCTTATTAGAAACATCATATAAAAGGTTGGTCTTATCACTTCATAATGGTGCCCCTTTTGCAGGATATGTTGGCTGGTGGAATTTGGAATGGATAAGAATGTCTTTCAGAGTTGGATGTAGTCATTCACATGGGTAGCTAAGGCAGAATGATTGTCATGAATAAGAGACTAGTCTTGGCTACATAATGATAGCAGGGCTGCATTCATAGCATGAATCAAATAAATAAATAAATAAATACACAAATAAATACATAAATAAATACAATTTTAAAACCGTGATTTGATCCTCAGACCCCTCTCCCCTCCCCCCCCCCACCACACACCAGACCACCAGTTCCCTATCATTCCACCTATGAATCTTACTATGCATACGATGGCCTTCTTTTTTTCTTCAGGTCTCAGTACCTTTGCAAAGGGTCCTGTAGTCACCACTGCCTTCTTTTTTTTTTGTTTTTTTTTTTGTTTTTTTTTTTTTTTATCAAATCAATGTTGACTTTTTCTTTAGTCTTATAACCCTATGCTAACGCATTCTCATCTGAATGAAGTCTGCAATCCTCACCAAACAAAGCTTATGATGGCTGATGTTGGTTGTCAATCTGATGGCATCTAAGATCTCCCAGAAAACAAACCTCCTGGGCAAGTCCAGGAGGGCGATTAACTGAACTAGGAAAGTCCATCGTGAATGTCATCAACACCATTTGATGAGCTGGGAGCCTAGACTGAATAAAAAGGAGAGAGTTAAACCACCAGTATTTATGAGTTTCTGTTTCTTGACTGCAGATTCCATGGCACCAGCTACCTCAAGCCCCTGTCACCTGACTTCTTCGCTCTGATGGACTATACCATCAAACTGTGAGCCAAAATCCTTTTCTCCCTTAAGTTGCTTCTGTCCAGTATTTTGTAATAGCAATGAGTAAGTAACGCAAAACTTCCGTTTTCCTTTTGTCTTAGTCTCTTCCTCTTCTACCTTTGATCAGACATGGCACCATTATTTTGATTCTTGATGGCATGGGAGATCTTGTTTAAACAGAGACCATAAGTTCCTGGGGTTGGGGGGGGTGGGGAGTGGAGGGTGCAGATTGTATCTTATCTGGTTGTGTAAATTGGTGCTTTTGTTTACCCACCCACTTTGCCTAATACAGCAGAGTTTCAGACACACAGCATGTGCTTGCTTGATGTTGCCGAAATACGTGACCTAATACAGCCTTGGTTATGATGGTTTCTAAACGGGTTGGGAGAAGGGAGGAATCCTTGTGCCCTGTGAAAGGGACCTTGAAAAAGAGCCATTGAGAAGAGGTCATGTGAGACTCAGTTATTCATTTTCTCTGAAGGTCTGATCTTTCCTTTAACTCTGTCTTTCTCATCCATTTCTTATCACCTTGGTCAGGAAAGGCATACTGTGAGTGAAGCATCATCTGGCATTCCTGTAGAACAAACAGCATCCTCTATGTTTCAGAAGCTGGTGATCATGGGACATTGTACCTAGTGCTTCATATTTATGAGGAAACGAAGACTCACTTTACTCCAAAATAAAATCAAGTCTGGCATACTGGTGCCGCAGACAGGATCAAAGAGCATGGCATTTTCCTTCCCGTGTAGCAGGTTGTTATTATGACTTCGGTTTTCTCGAAGTTACGTGTTTTCTTACATCTGAGCTCCATCTTCCTCCTCTAGTCTTACGTACACATAGGCCAACAGGTAAAGTCCTAAGCCCATTTTAGAGTCCTCGAAACAAACATGTGAGGGAAATATCACCAAACCCTTACGTCATCAGGCAGAAGGAAAGCCTCAGAGAAGTTAAATGACAGCTAAATGGTGCACCGCTAGGAGGCAAAGTTAGAATCTGAGCTCATTTCATTCAGAATCTAGCATCTGTACTTGTACCTACTATGACAAACTGTTGCTCCCTTGAAAGTTGGCTGTATTTGTATGAAGGGAAAGTATTTTTAGGGAAGAGAACTGGGCAGCTGACTCAGCGCATCCTTGGAGCTGCTCCATCCAAGGATAAGGCAACGTGACAAATAATCACTTCTCTCCTAGTGTAACAGCCTGTGCAACTCTTGGATGTCCATGCAATTTGTACCTCAAATAATATAACTGGATAGCTGTGTAATTTTCTAAAGAAATTAAATGGCTTCCTAACTTCAGCCTATTATGAGGATGGCTATGGCACCTGGCCTGGATGTACTTGTATCCTAAAATTATTATTATTATTATTATTATTATTATTATTATTATTATTATTATTTATTATTTATAGATCAATGGTGGTGCTTTTATTGATGCCTGACAACTGGACCAGTCCCTTTCTGACAGCAGACTGGAAGCCATGCCACTCTTCCATTGAACCCTGTAAGATGAGCTGCTCCAGTTCACTTAAGGAGCTGGAGGGCAGTGCTGAAGGGGGCCAGGTTCTCACAGGACTTAAGCCACCACTGCACATTGCTGGGCGCTGCCCTACTGCTGCCCCCAGTCTGCTGGAGCACGGACCACAGCACCACATCTGCTACAGTGAGCTCATTCCCAACCAACCATGGGCTTTTCCCCAAGGCAGAGTTCATGGAGCGGAACACAGCTGCTTTTTCTTTACTGCTCCCTTCCTTCAGCTGAAACATGGCGATATCCACCCAGCTATCGATGAGGGTTAGGTTGACAGCATTATGCTTCTGGCCAAATAGAGAAAACAGGAAACGTGCAATGCTCCCTTCTTCAATGGGACACATTGTTTGTACACTGAACTTCATCTGTGTCTTGGGCACATTTTTCCAAATCAGAGTGAAACCCAGCTGATATTCATGGCAGGACTGTTTTCTAGCTTGCTCCCCAAAGCACTTGATAAGATTCTCGGGTACATTCTTGACAGACGAATGTGTGTGCACAGTGGACAGGACCCTGTAGCGTTCACAGAGCAGCCTGTGCAGCACAAGCAGGGACAGTGGTGGGGAGGCTGGGTTTGCGTTGATCACGATGTCTTTCAGCGCCCCATAATCCTTTCCAAGCACGGAATTCAAGTCCAATGAGTTCGTGGTTAAAGTTGTAGGCTCGTCAGCTTGCAGGATGTTGGTTACATCCAAGTCCGCATCTGGGGTATGAATCATCTTTGAAAGGCCATCGACTGCTGCCTTTAACTCATACAAGCGCTTTAAAATATCATCTTGGCGAGACTCAAGGGCTTGCAAAGATGGCTCAGATGTTTCCTGGTACATCGGCATGGTGGGAACCAAAGGAAGGTAGCGGGCGAGGGACTGGAACGCTCAGAAGCCACCCAAGGCCACCTCAGACGGTAGCCGCCTTCTTTCCGACTCTTCCTAAAACTATTTTTAATGTTGTTTTATTATATTCTTCCTGCTTATAAAACAGAGTTTTATAGTTTAAATTTACTAACAAGTCATACATACATATGCTTACATACATATATACATACACACTTTATATATTTTTACCTGTAAAAATCAAGCCTCATAAAAATACATCTGAGGTATGAGAGAAGCTGGGACTCACCTGAGATGAAAGAGGTGTTCTATTGTGATGGTCTTAGAGAAGGAAACCTCTCAGGGTGAAATCCAGTAACCCCTCATTTCTGACCCATGTTTATTGAGGTGCTCTCTGTCAATGGTGACGTGCTCTGTGAAGTACCGATTGCTGAAAGGTACCTCTGTCTCATGGGGCGTCTGGAATGAGACTCAATAGAAATTTTCATTCCAGTTGAATGGAAAACATAAAAGGGAGTGTTTTATGGAGCTCAAAAGCCTGGCAAAGATGGATTGATTATGTGTGTGAGTGCCTGGGAATGAGTGTCTTTCCTACTGCTGGTTTACTGCAAGGGTCCTTGAAGTTACTATCTCACTACTTGTTTTTAAATACAGTTCTAAAATCCCAGCATGAAGACTCCTCAAATCAAACATCCACAGAAATCCATATGTCTGTCATGGGTTATTTTGTTTTTTTGTTTTGTTTTTTATATGCAATTGTTTCCCTATCTAAATAACTATCTAGGTAATAAATGTCTAAGAAATAGTACTATCCCTTGCTTGATTAAAATACTATATTTTTCCTTTTTTTTTGTGAATTCATATATTTCTAAAGACAATCATTAATTGATGTCTGAGGAAGTTACTATGTTCCCTGGAATATGTTTGTTACATCTGTGGTGTGAAATGAGTCCATTTCTGACTCCTAAGATATTTCATTTTCTGAGATTCTTTGACACCACAGTGTGAGTAAATAAATTACTCTTTGTATATGGCCGGGTTCCCCTACTTGTACTAACTTATGATGTTTCAGCTTTTATTTTCATTGGGAGAAATTTTTATGATGATCAGATTCATTATTTTGTTGGTTGTATGTATCTTCATTGTATATGAACTGTCCTAACAATGCCACTTTGCCCTCAACAAAATAGCAGCAACCATGGATGAGAGACATCTATTGTGTAACTTTCTGGTGCGGGGTCCTGTTGCTGTTAACTAACCCAGAATTTCAGGAAGCTTGAATTCCTACAATTCCATCCCAATGCTTCATTTTCCTCATTTTGTTTTCTGAGGCAATGAAGAACAGCTGGCCACCATCCTCTGTGATAATAACCTTTGTGCAGTTCGAGCCCAAATGGTTTTGGACATGGTACTTAGGAAAACATCTCCTTGTGAATGATGTAGCCTATTTGGTATTTCCCCTGGACAAAGCTAGATTCCTTATAGACAAGCCGTCAACAGCTATCAACTTTTAGCCCCTTTCAGTATAATGCAGGCATTTTCTGCCTCATCTATTCAGGAATGTCTTCCTAGGAGGTTTCACAATAAAATTTATTGTGTTTAATTTATGACATCCAATGTAATTAGAATGGAATGCTTTTCTGTTAGGATTTGCATTGCTAAAGTGGAGGTCTGCTTCTACAAAATTTGCCAAATTCTGGAGTTCCGGAATGCCAATTAGGTAGATAAAATGGTTTTCAATGAAACAAATCCCAGTACCTGCTGGTAGAGATGGTTTCTTTTGTTTGGAGCCTACTTTTTCATAGAGGCAAGAGATCTGTCATGCTTCCTAAGTGATGGTGATCACCCTAAGTCAGTGGGTCTCAACCTTCCTAATTCTGTGACCCTTTAATATAGTTTCTTATGTTGTGCTGACTCCAAACCATAAAATTATATTTTTTGTTGCTACTTCCTAACTGTATGTAATTTTTCTACTATTATGAATTGGAATTTAAATGTCTGATATGTAGGATATCTGATATGTGATCCCTATGATCCCTTTACTCCCCAGAAGGGTTGTGACCCACAGGTTGAGAACTACTATTCTGTTATAGCCATAAACCACCCCCTCCAAAAAACTGTCAAGGAAGTCACATTATCTCATAAGTAGATTTTTCTGTTAATAGCAGTGTAGCCAAAAGTCTGAAAATGCTTAGATCCTGCTCTAAGGGATCTAAGCACTTTAGGGAAAATCAACAATGATTGATTTAGAAGGTTTTGTTATAGAAGCCAGGGGGATTTTCAACTGAGCCTAGGAGCTGAGTTTAGATGGGGAAGCCAGATATTTCTTGGCTTGGCTTTCTTTTTGAATGGGGTTACAGTTTGCTCCTCTTTACCTCTCAGCATCCCCCAGGCAACTACATAGCCACCTCCTCTCTTGGACCATATGGGAAAGCTGGCTCCGGGGCTGTCATCCTCCTGACTCCCAGTTCAAGCAGCTGTTCAGAACCCTGCTAAATGAACCGATAATTACAGAAATGTGCTCTTCTTTTTCCAAGCACGTAACTTTTACTAACAGACAACAAGTTGTTTTTCACATCTTCCACGCATCCTGTTCTTGTTTTAATAGAGAAAGGACATCTTTCATCATGAAGCAAGTGAATTCTTTATTCTACATCAGTTCCCAGCTCAGCAGGAGGGCTCCCTGGGACTGTCCAAAGGTGGAGGCAGACTTCAGAGGGTGTAACTAACTTGATATGAATAGGTCAGTTGGGAGACAAAGCAAGCCAGTTGCCTTCTGCACTGAGAAGTGGTGAAAGGACTTTTCTTAAAAATGTGAAACTGGGAAAAATCAAAAGAACAAATTGAACTCTGCTTTCATGATCCAAACTCAATGTACTCTTGAAGGAATTTTAAAACACATATCTGGAGAGATTTTCATTTATCTTAGTTCAGTCTTTCAGAGCATGTAAATTTCCCACTTTGATGTCTGAGATTGGAAGGGGGCTCAGATGATAACCAGCATACTTTCCCCCATGCTAAGATTTTGGCTTGGATCAAACATGTGCTTGTTCGAATTATCCTTTTATTTCTGGACAGTTATCAGCATGGAGCCTCTCCCCTCATGTCTCTGAAAATGATGCTGGGAGTCAGTTGACGTAGATCATTCTCAAGAAACAGGTTTACCAATTTAACAGAATATTTCATTTTTTATAAACAAATTTTTATAAAATTTGTTTATAAAAAAATCTTTGTTGATTAGCAATTGTAACTAAGAACACCAAGTCAAATCCCTACACGAGATGGAAGATTTGTCCATAGTGTACACAGCCAAATTGATCAGAAGGCTAATAAATAGTACAATTTTCTTTATACTTTAAATCAAATTTCAAGGAGTTAGCAGGATGAAAATAATGACTGTAATTTCAAACTAGATTTTATACCCAAATTTTCATACCCAAATTTTAAAGAGTCATATAATTAACTTCAGGTACAATTATCCTATACACATACATACACACATACATACATACACACACACATACATTTATACTACATGCATATATACATACATGCATATAAATTGATTTTAAAATGGATTCATATCTTGTAAGGACATTTAGTACTTTTGCCTCACCTCTATTCTAGTAATGGCTCCAAACATAGTGGAAATTGCCAATTTTCTTCTTTGTTCTCTCTGGTCTAGTCTCTTCCAGAAGTGTTTCGGTTGCTGTTCTCTTTCTGTAGCTGGTTCTCTAGGGACCTACACTATCAACATAAAGAAGTGCACAATATGCAAATTTAAACTTAGAGCACGGTAATTTCTAATGGCTGTAATGTTCTGACAGGTAAAGCAGACTTCTTGAAGAGACACTTGATCTCGGTAGCAGCCAAGGACCCCACGTCTCTGAATTACTTAGTTCACTCAAAAATTGTAATTACTATATTTAAGTTTTAGCTTAACGTTTTCTTGTTCGTCTCTGTGTATATGTGCACCATGGCCTGCATGTGGAGGTCAGAGGACAACTTAAGAGAGTCAGTTCCCTCCTTCTAGTACATGGGTTCCAAGTGTAGAATTCAGGTAGGCTGGATCACAAGCACCTCCACCAGCAAGCCATCTTGCCAGCCTCATATTTAAAATTTAAAGATAGATATGAGATGTAGCTCTTTAGAGTAAGAAGCACTAACACATGTCTTCCCTTAGACTCTATTGCATTAAAGGACTGGAACTGTGACTTTGGGAAGAATTTATATTTGAGGATCCATATCATTTTTCCATCTACTGGGTCATCAACAGTATGAGTAAGATCAGGTGAAAGACAAAACAGGAAGTTATATGATAATTGTTGAGACTGTTTATTGTATTCATTCATTCATTCAGAAAATACTGTTGGAGCAACCTGTATTTACAAACTATTTTCTAGGGAGTAAGGACTTTGTGAAATAGACATGTAAGATGCAGTTTGTACAAGAAAAAAAAATTCATTAGTTGAAAAGAAGCTAAACTATAGAAGAAACTAAAGAAAATCTAACAAATCTCTATAAAGGAACAAAATGTGGAGATAGGGTTAGAGTTCTAACACAGGGTGTCAAAAACGACCTCACTAATAAGGACCTTTTAAACATGCCTGAAAGAAGTGGTGTAAAAGAAATATGGATTATTATGAGCAAGCACACAGGGGTGAGACACTGTAAGTCCTGTCAGTCAGATCAGTGTATTGATGAAGGCACATGGTAGGGCATACAAGTGTCTAATGGACAAAGACTAAGAGATATGACTAGAGATATGAAGGAAGTCTGATCCAAGAAAACCATCACTTCTTACAACTAGTTTACATTTTCTTTGAGATTTTTTTACAGGGCCTTCCTTCCCAGAGCCTGGCAATTTATCTCTCAAAAGTACACTGTGATCAGAAGCCACTTTTATGTATGGCTATGTCCTAAACACTGTCTCTAATGTAGTAGTTATCTTGATAAGCCATTGATGACTTTTTAAAAAGAGCAATTACAGAATCCTGCATACCTTTTAACAAGTTCACTCACACTGCTGTATTGTGTTTGGATTCAAGGGAATTAAGAAAGGAATGAGGGAAGACTCCAAGCAGATAAGTGACACCTTCTACCGTGTGTTTGAAAAGGGTTTTTCCTGCTGCAATATAAGAACACACTAGGGGTTCCCAGCAAGTTGACATTATGAGCTTGGTAACTATTTGTGGTAAAAGTTTTCCTTATCTTGTAGGATGTTTGTGAGCACTCTGGCTTCCATTTCATAAAACAATTGTACTACCCCACCCTCTATTGTCCAGTAAAGACAGCCAAACCTTGAAGACATTGCCAAATGTAAGCAAGCTTACTGCGGTTGAGGACCAGTGAAGGTAGCAACAGACAGATCTAGGGAGAGGAAGCACTAGGATTCTGCATGCCCTGGAATCAGAGGCTGAAACTGCAAGAACACTCTTCTTAACCCTCAAGTGCACACTAGGGGTATACCCATAGCTGGAATCTTTTTTGAAGAATCCTTCTTTCTTTGTTTCTTTGTTTCTGTGTTTCTTTGTTTG
>NW_023046009.1:0-85021 GCF_011762505.2 Arvicanthis niloticus | reverse complement strand
GTATGGATCTTCATATTGAAAACTGAGAATGGATTTCCCAGCAACCCGCTGGGACTTCACAAAATTTCCAGAAAGCTTAAGCTGAACAGATAATTCTAAGGGATCCTGTCAACCACATCAATATTTGTTCTTGTCACTCACATTGACAGTTCCAAAGAGAAATATAAAAAATTCCATTTCAATGTTCCTTCTTTAAAGTGTTCCAGTGAATTCTGATTCTGTATTCATGACTTTTCAAGTCTCTACTTAACCAGTGTTTGCTCTATGTCTGAGTTCTCATTCACATAATAAAACAATAATTCATCTTGCAATAATTATTGTTTTTATTTTACAAAGTGGAAAACTGAGGTGAGAAATGACAGATTTAAATTGCATACATAGCTCTCGACAGAACTGATTTTTTTCCTAAAGGATACATCAGTACCTTGAAATTATTCACTATTTTTTTTTACCAAATATCATCAAAAAGTGTGATATGTAAAAAAAAAATTCCATGGAGACTGTTTTCTTATGTCATTTAGAATCTTTCAATGAAATATATTTAATAATAATAATTAATTATATTTAAATATAATATATAATATAATTAAATATTTTTAATAATAATAATTTGTAAGAGAAAAGTTTTCTTAAGTAATATCCTCTGGAAAATTGAATGGGGTAAGCACTTGGCTCTTTGGCAAGTCTCCCTTCCCATTCTTTATAATATATATCACCCAATAAAGCTCTACTAAGGCAGTAATAAGGGCAAAGATTTTTTCCTTCCTGAAGCGGAAACTCATGAGCAAACTTGTCTAGACAAGTCAGTTTGGAGGAATAGGCCATGTCATCAAACAGTGGGGCTGTCAATGGTACTCCGAGCAGAGAGAGATAACTCATTTATTGCTCTTGATGTCCTTTGATGATGAATAGACATGCTTTCAAGTAAAAATTCAGTACACGGGATAGAAATGTATATGTGCATAAATGAGCTTCTAATTTTGCTTATTTATTCGTACGTAAGATGCTAGTTACAGGGAGGGAAGCTAAGGAACGTTTATTAGGGGAACAATGAAGAAGGTTGTATAGCACAGCTGAAAGATACATATGCCCCACTTCTTTTTGGCTATGAGCCTAGTCTGTGCAGGTAAGTGTAGTTCTAAGTGCATCAAGAGAACGTATAGCTGTAGCAGATGAATATCCTAACAGAATGATAAGCCATCAAAATGCTGAGTTGTGGAATTCATTATCAATGAACACAAATACCTAACAACTCCTATACTTAAGGTTCTTGGAACACTGTCAAAGAGGGACTAGGAGTGGAAGAACCAGACGACATAGAGCTGGCTTTGAAGTTCTATATCTTAGAAATTTCAGATGCTACTCCCATCAAATCTTACCAAAATGTTCCTCTAAACATACACTGTATGAGCATAAGAAAAATAGAAATGCTAAAGGAGACTGAAGAAAGCTGATGAGCCCTTGTCCCTACCCAAAAAAACGGCAGGCACCTCAGGAATAAATGCTGAGAACTGAAATAGGCTTTCCTAGGGAAGAATACACCAGTTAGTTACTAATACCAAATCGTCAGTCCTTCAAATGTACATCAATTAACATTATACAGATTGAGCAGGTTTTACATATATATTTAGAAACAAATATATCAAATATTAAAGCAGTCATTCATTGAAAATGAACTAGAATTGGAACATGGGAAAGTTTTTCCTTAAGGAGCTTAAGGAAAGAAGAAAATGATGGAAATATAATTGTGCTGAGAGAGAGAGAGAGAGAGAGAGAGAGAGAGAGAGAGAGAGAGATCAGAATTCAAGAAGGGAGGTTAAGATGAAACCAAAGCCTTGACTTAAGAATACAGAATAAAATGCAAGACATTCTTTAAGACCATGAGAGACTCCAAAAAGAAAGAGGCTCTGAGAAATTGAACAAACATACACGATTTTGATTTGTGTTGACCAAGTTATCCTGGGGTTTGGACATACCTTGGATAATGGCTTATACACCCACTGAGATCCCATTGTAGAAAACAAGTAGCAAGTATTGATTGTATAAGAACTCTTGGTTAGGGGTAACATTTTGTATCTACCTTTCTTTCTCAGTAATAGCATTTTGTCTGGTTTTTAGTTGGTTTGTGTGTGTGTGTGTGTGTGTGTGTGTTTGATATTTTTTGTCTTATTTTTGTTGTGATTGAACAATGTTGGGTGGTTAGGGAAACAGATAGAATTTGAGAGGAGTTGAGAGGAAAGAGAGAATGTGATACAGAATATAATGTGTGAGAAAAAATTTTGTAACTAAAGTTTTTCTAAGGAGGTGATTCAGACAAAATAACAATTGATCCATTGTCAAGTGACAAGCTGAGTAGGCTGAGCTAGCTGGTCACATAATGCTTCCGGTTTTCAGACAGGTTAATGCTAAAGAGGGAGATGAATAGCAATGGAATAGTATTTACATTCAGGTTGGGGATGCACAAGGAATCCATGTGTGAATGGCGCAACACAAGTATCTTCCATCTTTGTGACTCAAACTGATCTTTGATAAATGGGTGTTTGGAATTTGCTATTACTTTTATCATACTCAATAGTTTGAAATTATCCGTTTCTGAAGTATGGATTCAGTTTAGGTACTCACTTCTCTTCAGAATACCTATCCATCACAGCTTCAGATCTCAGTAAAGTCACTAAGTCAGCAAAACTTCTATAATCTGCACTCTAGTCATTTGACAAATGTTCTTTGTTCAACAGTTTATGTTTCACAGAGGGAAACGAAAATGAGCAATGTTTGTGGTTTATGTTTCTCACAAAGGAATGCAACATTTTATTGAAATACATTTGAACTTAAAAAAATACTCTCATAAATTTCAAAGGAAAAACTCAAATGATTCATTGATCTCTATACTATCCAATGTGAATAATTTCACATTCTCAGCTGAAACCTACTTGTTCTGGTTCATGCTGTTATCATATGTTATCATTCTAGGTGGAGAGGGGAAGCCTTAGTGTAATTTTAAAACACACATACATGTGCCACGGTGAGCACACTGAAACCCAATATGAAAACAATTCCAACAATAAAATGTCATTCTCACAGATGCACTGTGCCTGTGCTGACCTAGCTTCTTAGTCTGGAAGTCACTGTCTTGGTAGTGATTTTTACATGTCCTATTTTACAATGGTCTGTTTTTTGGGTTTTTTTTTTTTTTTTTTTTTTTTTTTTGGTTTTGTTTGTTATTGTTTTGTTTTGTTGTTTTACATCCATTCATGTCTAGATCACACTTGAAAAAATCAGTCACTAAAATTAATTACCATGTGCTCTCAGCAATTATTAAATGTGATGGATTAAGGAAGTAGCATCAACATTTTCAAACCAAAAGTATTAAATGTTTTAAATATTTGTTAATAGCTATTAAAGGATTTGAAAACTTAACTTACTTATGATTATCTTCTATGGAATTTCCTGTACTTAAAGTCTCTGAATTGAGCACTAAAAGTTTCTCAAATAACCTCCTTCTTCTAAATTTCAAATCAGATAAAAAGGAAATTTACCCATCTACAAAAACTTTTATTTTTCAAAACTGTGACTTTGTATACTAACAATGACAAAAAATATTTTACACTGAACATTCAACCAGATTTCCTGTATGTGTGTTCAACTCTTCCAATTGCTTATATAGGCACATTTATACTAATTTGTTTCTATATCTGATTTCTTGCAGGAATTTCACTTAACTAATTGCTATACCCCATTTTGTAATTATATTTTCTCTGCATTATTGATTCACAGTTTTACAACAGCTACATGATATTTAAAATACACAATTCTTGTTTCGTTAGCATACCACAAATGGAATTTCATCTTGATTTTTTTCTTCTTTAAAAACCAACTATAAGAAACAAAAATGAAATATCTTTGTGTAATATCAAGTAATAACATTGCAAAATAAGTATCATGTTGTTGTAGAAGATTGCCCTTTTTTAATAGTACTATGGGTTTATATAGGACAGACAGGACACAGCTGCATTAACTAGTCTGTTGAGAATCAATATGTCACCTTGCAATCCAGAATTCATATTTTCCCATTAGAACACTTATCTGCTGAAACTTATGGCTCTAAATTATCTTAATTTTGGTTTAGGTCAGTGCACACAATTTAAATACCTACACAATAGCCCGTGTCTTCACTTCCTTATGGACAGTCTCTCTATTCAGTGGGATAGATGCATTTAGAAAGGCAAAAGAAGTTTTTCTTAGATATTTTAATTTTAACTCATATGCTGTTTGACATGTCTTACTGATGTTGGAGAAATGTTATGAAGAATCATTTTAAATCTTGAAAGAATAGTCACCAGAAGTATGTAATATACACACATATAAAATAGAAAAAATTGCTTAAATGGCAATATCATATTTTTCTAATTTCTAAGGTAAATACGCTTATACATCAGAACTACTGTTAATTCTAATATATATATAATATATATATTATATATATAATATATATAATATATATATATATATATATATATAATATATATATATATAGCAATGCACTGAGGAATGCATTGCTTTTCAAAAGAACATTCACATTTGACCTCTGAATAAATCATCTAAAATCCTAAAAGCTAAATTAAATTGTCCTTTCCTTAGTCTATGGCTCAATCTAATTAGACTAGAAATTATCAGACTCAATATCCTCTTGGAATAGAGACTTCTAAGGGGTGATGTTATGTAAATAAATATATATTCATGATTTCAAACTGAGTAAAACTAAGTGGATAGAAATTTAATTAAAGGCAAAGTGCTCTCTTTTAAAAGAATAAATATTAAATAGTTTTCTCCCATTTCAGAATAAAAAAACCTTACTTTGTTTCTTCATAGAATACACTTCTATTAAATTTATAGTCTTACATGCTACATTTTAACCTACTCTAAGAGTTATCTCATCTTGTATTTCTGTTTCCACAAATAAATGTGGTGTATATAACATCATAAGTTTAGTAAGATTTTACATGGAAGAAGTAATTAATTTTAAAAGTAACAAACACATAGAAAGTGTATTTTACTACATATTAGAGGAAGAAGGTTAAGGGGAAACCTGAAGAAACTGAAACACCCATGGAAAGTTACCCCAGTGAGCTACCAGCAGCTTTGGCATTTGGAGAATTAAAAGCTAGAAACACTAAATAACAACAGTGTAAACATTACAGACTGAGTGTCTGTTCACTTAGCCTAGCTCTTATAAGCCATTTTCTTTTCTCTTTCTTTTTTTCTCTCTTTCTTTTTTCTCTCTTTCTTTTTTGAAGCTTTTTATTACTTAAGAACTTAAACATTATTCCAGAATTATTTCATACATAGCCATAAAACTTTAATGTTTAGCAATAATATATTGTGAATAAATTTCCTTTAAAAATTGTTTGACTATATAATATGTGATACATAATAGATATAATTTTATGTCTATTGAAGAGGAAATCAGCTTTTTAAATTACTGCAACAGGAGTACTTATTTATTTTTACATAGAGAAATCATTCATATTATTACTTGTTGATATAGTACAGAAACAAAAAAATTTTTTAGAGTATTTTTGACATTTGTCTTTACAAGCATCAATAAGGAGAACACTGCATTTCAGAAATGTGTAGTAGAAAGTCCCAGAGTATGTTCATTGTTCTTTTAGCAATTGTCCCTTTGCCCTAAGTTCAAGTAAAAATTATATGAACCTTAAGTAAGCAACTCAAAGAATAAACTGAAAAAATTAGAAATTCTGAAATATTATAATCCAAGGATCCACCAATTTTATACCTATATGCTGGAGAGTTACAGCAGAAAAATATTGAGTCTCATTTTTTTATAATTAAACTGCAACATTTCCCTGAAGGCGTAAAATTTGTGTATGAAATAAAAGCGTACATTACATGTAAAGGTCATGAATCCAATCCAAGGCATTTTCCAGAACATTGTTTTTTGGGTGGCTTGAAGGGGTGCAAAGTGCAAAGCATTTGGACTGTATCTTCAGAGGCAGGGCAGCAGTGAATTTACACCATGTAGCATGGAAAAATACTAACAGAAAAATACTAACAGAAATGCAGCCTTTGTGTGTGTGTGTGTGTGTGTGTGTGTGTGTGTGTGTGTGTGTGATTACAAATTAAACTGTATCCTTTACTTATTGGGAAACATTTTCCTGATGACAAAGTTTTTGTGATGCCCATGTTTAATTATGTATCCCCATGTGGGGTTGTGAACCCAAGTTTAAGAAGTAGTGTGTGGGTCAATGAGGTAGTATTTGCAGAGGGATGCAGTGTAATTTTTACTTATTTTACTTCCAAAAACTTCATCTGGTCTTTTGGATCACTCCTGCAACAGTTCCCTCCTGGCTGTAGCAGAGAAAGCATAATTTTTGTGTGTGTGAAATCCCACTGAGTTTTGACCAATGTTGAGTATTAACCTCTCACACAGCTGAATATCTGCATACGCCTTTGGATTGCCTAGAACAGTAACATAAAATAGCTATGAAATTATTACAGTAGTAGAGTATATGAGACTGGTAATCTCACACAATTATGGTTTAAAGTGTTTTCTTGTGTATGATTACATTTCATTTGAATATATATTCTTTATTGTTGTAAGAAATAAAGTAGATCATTATCTATGTACAACTTATGCACTGATAGAACATCTTTTTCTAAAGGTGTTTCAATTTTGAAAGTTTCAAGGCTATACAGTTTGTGAGTTTTTTCTCAAATTGTTCTAAATATGGATAAAAAGAAATGTGATTCTGCGTATAAGTGGATCTTCCCAGTTCAGGTATGTGTTGTTTAAGATTAACTGTATCCTGACAGCTTTTATAAATGTCACATGTTCAATCTCGGATGAAAGGATTTGTGTCAGTTTTATTTAGTTAAGGAAGAGAATTCTTCCCACTTTATTTGCCATCAACTTTCTAAAAGCTAACATAGTCAATAAGAGGCATTTTCTCGGAGTGGATTGGCAGTATCCACAGCTAAGGGGGTAGAAAGCAGAGACAACTATACCTTTAAGAAGACAACTGGATGTCATCTAGTAACTGTTATAGAATGCTTTTCTTCCACTTACATTTCATTAGAACAATCAGAGTCTGAGGAAAGACAGAATGACCGGGAAATACGAGGGATATTGTAAATATAAGGAGCCCCTGCTTAATCCAAAGATTTCTGGCTTAAATTGACATTCCTTGCCAGATAAACTTTAAGAAGTCTGATACAAATGACAAGCCAGAGTTTCTGAGGTGGGGGGCAGTATTTATACATATAAAGGGTTTTTTTCTAAAATCTTTATCAACTGACCTTACCTAGCCTTATTTTTCAGCTACAAACTTGACCAATATACCTATAATCCACCTTCCAATTTTATTAATGAAAACAAGTTTTTGTAATAGAAATAAGTAAGCCAGATCACATATATTCAACTTACATTTTAAACACTACCAAATCTTTGAACATGAATGTAAATTTTATCCCTCATACAATGTAGTATCATAAAGAACTAAATCATATATTTATAGTCATTCTTAAGACATTTATGCATGTATCTAAGTCAGGATTTACTTGTTGAGCAAACATTTTTTCTTATTATAAAACTTTCTCTCAATTTCTCAATTACTTCATTTTATGTGGTATATGAATTCTTTCTATGATGTTCAAAAGCGCTTGAGAATGCTCTGTAGAATTTTATATTTAATCTATCTGTCTATGAGAACTCCCCAGCCTTAACCACCCTGAAAAGCTCATACTCAAAAAGGGATAAAAGGTATGAAATCTATGTGAAGCCATTGTATTTAGAAATTCACAAAGTCAATGTGAAAATAAAAATCAAGGCATTTAAAGGACTGGGAATTTCCACCGCTTACAAACAGCAGCAACTTCTAACCAGAACCAAGCTTCTAGCCACATAAGCAAGAGTTCTCATAATGCAAAATAAGTATAACCTATGTCAAAAAGCAAAATAAACATACAAAATATGCATCATAATTCTAACCAAAAATAACACAAACGTGTGTCTGAGGCTAACTTGGAACTCAGAATATAGCCTAGGATGGTATCAAGCTTAATATTCTCATGTGTCAGACTGCCTACTGCAGGATTTAAAAGGCATACACTTCTAACAGTCACTTAGTTTGTTGTTGTTGCTGCTGTCAGTTTTGTTTGTTTGTTTGTTTTTTTAACTTTTTGATGACAGTTCTTTTTTTATGTAGTGAGATGAAATTTCAAATCATCTCTTATATTTCTTCAAAGATCAGAGATAGTGAATATTTTCTTATTGGCTATTTAAGTTTTTTTGTTTGTTTCTGAATTTTAAAATTTTTATTGAAAATTGATTCTAGGGAAATTTTAATCCTGCAACTTAGATGCTCTGGCAAGGGGTAACATCAACAAACCTTGTAGTTCTAAATGATCTGGATAGAATACAGGCTTGCTATGGATTACTTTGTGATCTAGCTAGGATATCTACATGCCCTTCATACATCATTTAATCTCTAACAAAGTAGGTAAAGTTACTTTTAGAAGGAAGCAGTTATGTCTAATTAAGGAGCAGACAATGTGATGAATCAGAGAAAGATTTGACAGACTGAATCAGAGATAGCATATGCCCGACTCTCATGAGAACAGCATAGGAAATAGAGACTACTTAAGAGCAGTGGAGGGAGAGAAAAGTGTGTGGGTGTTTGGCAATTTAACAGGAACAGCATTGCAGAGACAGGTTGCAGAGAGAACCAGTTAGACACAGATGACAACAGAACAATCCATAGAATGAGAAGGAACCAGAGGACTAGATAATATTGCCAAAGTTAGTATGAAGCCAAGCAGAGCAATTGAGTGAGAAGCCAAGAGAAGTTAGATTGATTCATCCTCTTGGAAAATGACATTGTATGGAATCTAGAAGCTTTCAAGCCTTGGTCTAGAGATTGGTAGAACAGAGTAAGAAATGCTTTGTACTCAGCCCAAGTGATGTATCTGTACAGCTTGGGTATGGCTCTCATGTCATCCCATTATCTGATGAAATAAAAGAATAGCAGTGTTTAAATATCTTTGTCTCATACCAATACATCCTAAGTTCACTATCATCCTCCCACCAGTTCTCTTTTCACTTTCCACCCTCCACACCCTCCATGTACCTCTCTTTGCTCTTTTTCAAATTCATGACCTCATCTTCACTAATTGTCATATGCATGCATATGCAACCTTTGCAATATGGAAAATGTAAAAACACGGAATAAAGCTACTACTCTACGTTTGATGACCTGATCATTTGATACTGTATAAAAATTGGGTGTTTCTTCTCTTGCCATCCTGGGCTTGGAGAGGGCTTCTGAGAGAAGTGTTGTCTGGGACTGTCAAAACAAATATCTAGAAATCTAAAAATCTAATCCTGGGTGGAAGCTGGCAGTCTATATTCTGCTGGAGGCAGCTTTCCAGCCTGCTTTCTCCGCATTCTGCTTACTTTCTCTCTGATCTGCTTTCTCTGGAAATCTCTAGACAGCTTTCTCTCCATGTTCTGCTTGAGACAGTTCTCCAAACAGTTATCTCTTGCTATTCTAAAAACTTCTCTGGGTAGTTCATCTCTTGCAAATCATAAGCCCAGACTTTTACATATCAATTTACTCCAGATTTCCTTTTGATTTTCCTATGAATCAGTATCCCATGATCCCAGACCCTGAATACTTAGGAGACAGCAAACACACATTTTCTTTTTTTATTCTTTTTTCTTTTTCTTTTCTTTTTTTTTATTATTTGAATATTTACATTCCTTTAACATTGCAAAAAAATTCAGAGACCTGCCTGCCTCTATTAAGCACAGATGCTAAACTAGCTGGCTGGGACCCAGTACTGACATTATCATTTCTACCAACCCTAGGTCTAACTTTTCTCTGTCCCAGGCTGCTCTTGAACTCAGGAATTTGTCTTCATAAGCATAAACAATTATCTTATCTTGGTGGGCTTCTATGAACTTCTGTGATCATCACTCTCTAAATAGCCTTATTTTCTTCCTTGGTATCTTTATGAAAAAAATGTGTAGCTGCCTCTGTTCATTTAGATTTGTAAATCCCCTCATATCATATTACATATTTATTTTTTAATAGTCGAGAAATTGTATATTTTGAACTCACGTTTTTTAGAGTTCTTTTCCACAGAGTTAAGAGTTGTCCTGAAGGTCCCTGCATTTACCAATTTGCTTAAACATTAGCCACACCTTTGCCTCCCGGACTCATGCTATCTCTGACTCTCATGGAGACATTAATGTTGACAGAAAAGACAGTCTTGGGAGAAACATGTAAAATATGTACATTATTATACGAACAAACCTTATACCCATGGCAGACATCAACACTCATGGATACTCACATCTGCTGGCGGTGTCCCAGGGGCAGAAACCATGTCATTCAGTCACCACCAAGGTCATGCCAGACTTGACATTCTCTGGTAAAGACTATTTCTTTCCTTGTCTGCCCCTATTTCCAGTGATGAAAAGTAAATCCTTATTGTCAAAGACAGTATCTACTTCAGAAAATGGTCCAGATGTCTCTGAGCTGGAACACCCTCAACACCACCCCCACCACAGGACTATGTTTCCTGGTACTTGAAGGTGACATGTAACTTTCTAATAGAAGGCATGATATGATGTGTGTGAATCACAACAATGATCAGCATAGCATGATAATCTTAAGGCTTCAGTAGTGGCATATTTACCTTGGCAATAACATACAGCTCTCTAACGGAATATAAGACTTCTCATCAAGAGGAAAATTGCAGGCCTATTTTGTTGTTGTTGTTGTTTGCTTGGCTTTTTTTGTTTATTTTTCTTTCTGACTTTAGGCACCAGTGTGCACTGAGAAGGAATGAGAGGAACTAGGCTTGTTTGGGTAGGTGGGTTTGCAGAAACTCTGTTGTCGAAGAAGAAAGAAGTCTTTGCTGAAGCAATTTTTAGTGTTTTAACTCACTTTATTAGAGGGTATGTGAGTACCTCAACTGTGGTAGAGGTGGGGTTTATAGGGTTCCATGCTTAGGGTATGTAGGCCCAGAACAGGGAGAGAAGGATCTTTACTCATGCCAGTCTCAAGATGAAATTTTTTGGAGTTTGGACACACCTTGACATCACTCTTGTTCCAGACCTGCTTCCCTTGACCCCCACCCATCCACGGATTCCATTTCTTCCCTCCCTTTTGTTTTATAATGAAGAGATATCATCATAGTCTTCAGCCGCTATGTTGGTAACAGTTTGGTACTGAACTCAGTTGGTAATGATTTTTTTCAATGCTACTTAACTACCATTTTAGAAATTGGATGAGGCAGGATGCCAGGAGGAGTATGACTCCAGTGGCTAATAGGGGCCCAAGAGGTGGGAGAAGTCAAGGTTCCAGAGGGTTTGAGTACTATGGGGTAAAAATGTCAGGTGCACAACATACAGGGAGATTACACTGAAGATCTTTGAGCATTTTTATGTCTCATTCCACAAGCCCAGATTCATTGACATAGAAGCAACATTTCTCCTCCAAGACAATGCAAGTTCCTCCCTGTTCAGAGGTCATTAAGTCCAGGGCCCTGTAGCTTTGAAGAACAACCCCTGACAGGAAAGTGACCTGTTGCTAGAGGGATTGCTTGATTAAAGTTGTCCTGGAACTCACTAGCCAGAAGGTATGTTTGGGCAAGGGATGCTCCATTGGCTTCCATGGTGACCCGTGACACAATGAGACCCAGTCAGGTCTGTAGGATGGTATTAGAGATTTCTGGCAGGGATCCAAATAGGCCTAGGCTGGTCCTGGAGAAACACACAAGCAAAATTCCTTCTGGTTGTAAGGAGGGAGTCTGGTCTCTTCTAAATCCTATGTAAAGAATCACAATAACACTAGGATGGAAGGAATTATCCTTAGTGTACCAATTAAGGAATATAGGAGTTATTTGGAGCTGTTGTAAATGTTAAATATATTTAGGGTAGTCAGAGCCATCATTAATTGATGTTAAGTGATAGGTGTTTGCTTTTTGTTTTATAAGTTCAACTTTTAAAATTTGATGTATTCTTTCTATTATCCCTTGACTCAGAGGGTTGTGGGGAATCCCTGTGTGGTAGATAATTTCCCATAGTGAGCAGAAGGTATTGAATTGGGATTTGGTAAAGGTGGGGCCATTGTGAGTTTTTATCTCTTGGGACCTGCCCATGATGGCAAAGGGGGAGAGCATAGCCTTTTGAATTTCTGATTATTTGAACTGTAGCCCATATGAAATGTGAGTGTGTGTCTAATGGTAACAAAGGCATATCTTTGTTTAACAAGCTGGGAAATGTTGGTGACATCAATTTGCCATAGGACATTGGGTTCGAGACCTCAGGGATTAGTGCCCATAGTTTGGAAAGCTAGGATGGTATTAATAGATTCACAAGAGGAGAATGTTTTTATTATCCTTTGAGGCTGAGCAAGAGGGATGTGGGGGAATCAGGTATGAAGCCCCATTATATTTGTGTGTGTGCATTAAAGAAATTCATCTGCTTGGTCAATGAAGGTTGTGTATATGCCTGTAGAGGCATTCTGATCAGAGGGGCCATTTTCCTCAGATATCAGACCTGGCAGGGGAATGTGGGATCTGATATCTTAGACATAGGGAAGAGGGTCTTCCCTGCAAAAGGGTGGAGACCTGTACAAGTAGACAGGAGAATAGATTTGTGTCTAATTTAACAAAGAATCTTAACAAAATAGCATGTACTCAGTTTGAATAAAGATTAAAAGACGTATTAACTTCTTTACATAGCATAACTATGTTAAGCTTTTACATACCTTTTAATAGATAGAATACAGTTCCTAATATTAGGGAAAGTGTTGAGTAGACTTTTAAATAAGATAACAGGGGATTCATCTCCAGGGGAGCAGTATGTTATTGCTGTGGCTCCCCTCTGTTCTCCATCAGTAAATATTGAGGGGGTCCTGGTGATTGGCATTTTGTAAGGAGCCAGGGAAAGGAACCACAACAAAGGGAAGACAAAAACTCATTTTCTTAGAGTAGTGGTTATCAATTTGTCCTGAGAATCCTATTGAGCTAATAGCAAAGCAGGAGTGATTTCTTTAGTAGCCTTTGAATATTGGAGAGAAAAAAAGGGAGTGACAAGACTATCAGATTCTTTCCCTAAGGTTTGTAGGGTTCTATCTTTGCCATTTTAAAACATAATAGTGAGAGCATCTACCTCAGTTAGAACTCTGGGTACAGTGCTCCTACTCAGGTGTGTGGAGCCATTCCAGCATTCCCTGGGGAAACTATAGGGCTCTCAGAAATGTAGAAGAGGAATTAAAGATAAGAAGCTATACAGACAATTTTGTGTAATTGCTAGCAAGTTCATGTCTTTAGGGCTGTATTGACAGAATTTAGAGCTTGAATAGCCTCTAAGGCAAGTGTTAGTAGGGAGGAGGGCCTTTTATTTCTTTTTTAAGAAGTCAAAGAAGGGCTAAAAAGTGCTTGTGGCAAGAGAGAGCCAGTGAAGTTTACTTTAAAAAGCTCTGGAGGGAGGTGAGAATTCCGTTTTGGGGGGCAAAGGAAAGATGGGTTCAAGAGGGCATATTGAGTGAGGAAAATTTCCATTCCCAAGAACGTGATGGGAAGAGGCTATATTTTTGTATGCAGTTATTTTGAATCCTAGGAAGCATAAAGAAGGTATTAAGAGTTCCTTAAGTTTGAAAAAGGAAGAGGAAGGATCTTCCAATAATAGTATGCCATCCATGTAATTGTAGCTATTGAGCCCATTGTCTAACCAGTTTTACACAGTGGGCACAGCATCCTTGCAGAGGGTGGGGCTATTAGCCACTGCCTGAGGAAGAAGTGTTCATTCATAATGGAGCTTACTGAAAATACATCTCAACCTTGACCTTGTTCCAGACCTGCCCTCCCCCCAACCCTTCAACCAGTTGCATTTGGCTCAACAGGAATTATGCCTGGGACTGAAAACCTAGCCAAAAACTTAATGTTACTGAAATCACAGATCTTAGAGGAGAGCCTACCACCACCAGGTACTTACCACCAGTTTTATTAAACTAACATAATTTCTAGCAACAATATAAACATTTGACCTTATATCTTCAGATAAATGGAAACTATCAAGAAAACTCATCGAGGAAACTTCCTTTTGCAACAAATGTAGATCATTAGGTTCTTTGTTCTTGTTTTTCAAAATGTCTCCTTATATGATTTTAAAAATTGAATTATCTCTTTGTTGACTAGCTTTTAGACTATCTTAATTTACGTTCTGAGATAAATTTTAGAGGACCATTGACAATACCAGCCATCTGAAACAATCCTGCTGTTTTCTTCAATTTCTGTCATGCTATTAGGCCTTACAGGTAAATCTGTGATCAGTTTTTGCATTGATTTTTATGTAGGGCATGAAGAAGAAACACATTTGTAACTTACAGATGAATGTTTATTTCTTTTCCTAGCACTAAGTATCCAACATGCTGCACTTTCTTTGGTTTATATTTGGTACTTTGTAATAATCAGATATGATTGTATGGACTTTTTCTGGACATTCTATAGTTTGTGTCTTTGACACATGCATCAACATTTACAATGGTGCCATATTTCCTCGCCTACTGAAAGCTAATAGAAGGTCTTGAAATTGTGTTTGGTGATGCTTGACCACACTTTGGTTGCTTGGGCAAATTGTGGGGGTTTTTTTGTATGAATTTTCAATGTTATTTTTTTGATGCTTTGCAGATATCATTAGTATTTTGCAGGGGTTGTTTTAAGTATATAAATTTATTTTGATAGTATATAGTATCAGCCTTTTAATAATATTATCCTAATCCATGAACATGAGAGTTTATTCCAATTTATGTATCTGCATGTGTGTTCTTTAATTTCTTTTATTAGTATTTTATAATTTACATTTTAGATATCATTTGTTTTTCATTCTATCGATTGATCTTATTTTCTAGATTTTTTTGCAGCTAATAGAAACTACAGTGATTTGTGATCTGTTTCCCAGAAAGTTTATTATTGTTTCTATAGATGTTTGCCAATTTATTATAATTTTTTATTGAATCTATTTACCAATGTTATTAATCCTTTGGCAGAATTTTTTCAATATGGAAAATCATGTCATCCACAAAAGTTATCTTTCCTACTCACTCATTTGCAGTTCATTCTTGTCTCTTACATAATTGTTCTTGCTAAATTTTAGAAAATTTTAGTTAAATGATGAAAAAAGAATGGGAAAAGTAGAAACCATTTTCTCATTCAAGATCTTGTGAAAAACACTTTCAGCCTTTTCAAATTCCATATGAGTTTTGTTATAGAAGCCTGTAGCATCTTGAGGGATGATCTCTCACCACAGAGTTTTAGAGTTTTTATCACAAAGATGTCACCAATTTTACTGTGTGTTCTGAATCCGTTGAGACATTTTACACAATTTTTTCTTTTATTCTATTGATTTGATACATTCTATGTATTGATTTGTATATGTTGTTCAATCATCTTGCCATTCCTTAGCTAAATCCCACTCGATAATGTTCAATAATCTTTTCACTGTACTGCTGCATTTTCTTGATAGTATTGTGATAACTTTTCATCTATAATTAGGGTTGTTGACATATAATTTCTGCTTTATTTGCTATATGAGAGTAAAGCTGGCTCCATTTAATGTGTTCACAGAATTACCTTTCTTGTCAATTCTTCAATTTTACGAGTGAAATTCTTGAATAGTTTCATAAGATTTATCAGTAAAGTAGTTACTGGGTATATACTGGGTATATATTTATCAGTAAAGTAGTGTCCTGGGTATATACTGGTTAGTGATGTGTTTTATTACTGATTTGCCGTCATCACTCTCCATTGCTGTGATCATGTTTTCTGTACATGTACTTCAGTTATAGAAGGAAACACATATCTAAATATTTTGCTAGAATTTCTAACATGGGAACATATAGTTACCCATAGTGGTCTTTAATTACTCTTTTTTTTTCTACCATCACTTGTAAGGTCTCTTTTGTTCTTTTGAATTTTCATATCTTTATTAAAAGAAAAGAGATAATACGATTTTGTTTTATTAAAACAATGAACTTCTATAGTGAAGTGATGGGTTTCTTTTCATTCCTCAAATTCTTAATCTTAGAAGTCTAATGGAAAAAATTAATAATACTCATTTAAAAATCACATTAATATCAAGCATGCATGGTTATGATCAAATTTATTTGGACTACAACTAAGTACCAGATGATTACATCAAATTGCTCTTTGTGTGGTCTAATATTTAGCAGAACATTGTTTAGAATAGAAAAATTTATAAATGGACCGGTGCCCTGGGTGAGATGGACATAAGCCCATGTGCAGTCACCAAATGTGATGTGGCTGTCAGAAAGTGCATGCTGACAGGAGCCTGATATAGTTGTCTCCTTATAGATCTGCAAGAGTCTTGACATATTCAGAGACAGATGCTCACAGCTAACCATTGAACTGATCAAGGGGTTCCCAATGGAGGAGCTAGAGAGAAGACTGAAGGAGCTGAAAGGGTTTGTAGCCCTATGAGGAGAGCAACAATACCAACTAACCAGAGCTTTCTGAGTCTAAACCACCAGATGTGGAGCACATAGGGAGAGACCCATGGCTCCAGCTGTATATGTAGAGGAGGATGGCCTTGTTTGGGCATAGGTGAGAGAGAAAATCCTTGGTCTCATGAAGGTTGGATGCCAAGTGTGGGGGAATTTGATGGTGGAGAGGTGAGAGTGGGGGGGTATGTGGGGGCCCATCCTCATAGAAGCAGGAGGAGGGGGGATGGGATGGGGGTTCCTGGGCATGGGGGGGGGGAGAAATGGGGTAAGGGGATAACATCTGAAATGTAAATAAAATACTCAATAAAAAATAGTATCATTAAAAAAAAAATACAGTAGCAATCCTTGCCAATCTGGGGCAGATTGTGCTGAGCTGACCTAAGAATTTCCATAGGTACACATTGTAGGCTTGCCTTCCTCATTAACAACCTTGGAGCCTCAGGCTATATATATATATATCTGCTAGCCTGGACTCACAGACCTGAGAGGCTCCACCCAGGAACTGACCTAAATAGATGCAGAGACCTAGCTCTGGAAGTCTTGTGGAACAGGTGTGGTAACGATTGGGGGAACCCAAGAAGATAGGGACTCCACAGAAAGACCAACAGAGAAAACTAACATTAGAGGGCTCCCAGAGACTGAACTACCAACCAAAGAGCATACATAGGGTGGACCCTCTCCCCTACCTTCTCTCTATCCCATACATATGTAGCAGATGTGCAGCTTAACTTTCATGCAGATCCCACAACTGGAATGGGGGCTTACCATGATACTGTTGCCTCTGGATCTTGTTTTGTGACCTGGGCTACAGTGTCTGGCCTTAGTGGAAGATGATGACCCTAGTAGTGCAGTGACTTGAGTTACCAGAATGGGTTGGTGCCTGTGGGAGGGTACTTCCCCTTTTTCAGAGGTCGAGGGAGGGGTGGTGGAGGGAAGGGCCATGTGTGGGAAGGACTGGGAGGACAGGAGGAATGCAATGGAGATGTAAAGTAAATAAATAAATTAATAAAAATTCAGATGGTGAAATAAATGGAACAACATAGATACATAAAATTGAATATAAGATTATTTTATAAATTTACAAAAAAAGAGAGAAAGAAATGGAGTCACTATTTAAGAAATTGCAAAACTCAAAAAGAGTATGGGGCAAAAAGGGTGTAAGAGACAGGCAGTGGACAATAATAAGAAAATATTTTCCCAATGTAACAGATAAGTTGCATCTACAAATTCATATCAATGAGACAATAAGCACAGAATCTTCATGAGCTCAGGCTAGACCATATCCGAGCTTATAAAGAAAAGCTCCACCATTGGTAAGGAACTACTAGGAGTTGAGAGCTATTAGGAGAGCTGGAATTACTTTTCAATAAAGGCTCAGCCCTGTCTAGATTGGCCATGCTTGAAGGAAAGGCTAACACATCTCACAGTTTATGAGCTGCATAATATGTACTTGAAGGGTATTGGAAATAAAACAAGACAACAGAAAAGAAGACACAAAGTTGAGTGGGTAGAACAGAGGGGGAGCATGCTAGTAGCTGGAGAAAAAGTGAATGCAATCAAATTATATTATTTGAATTGTCAAGCAGCTGATAAAAATGAAGGATGAACAGTTCAAAATATCACTCCCTTTATGTTAATAAAAATTTTTTGCAAAACATGGTTGTTAGAGACAAACACAATTATAAGCCCATAAAGTTGAGGATATTTCATAATAGTAACTAATTAGGCAAACATAAATCAACTATTTTTGACCATTACTGGGCTCATTTAAGTAGGCTGTACTGAGACTTCAAATCACAGCTTATTTACATATTTCTTAAACATGTAACTTTACGCTGCTCACCAACAAAACTAATACTTCATTTTTAACAACACAGTAAATTGGTAACCATATTTAATAATATTTAATAAATTTCATGAATAGCCTCATATCAGGCAGCCTTTTAGATACAGAAAGGAAAGATGAGAAGTTCTACCTTCTAATCATAAGTAAATTGAAAACATCCTTTAGGACCTTTCAGTGTTCGGCTGAAAGTGTACACTGACTCTTCCAGATGGATACTCTTCAAGAACGCTTTCTCCATGTGTTTATCCTTTGAGAGTGTGAGTATGTATGTGTGTGTTGTATGTCTGTGATTGTGTGTTCATGTGGAAGTGCACTGGTATGCTTCGAGGTGTGCATGCATGTGTATGCACAGGTGTGTGCAGGTCTACATGCAAATGTATAGATGGGTCAAGGTCAGAAATTGAGAGCGTGCCTCTTCCGTCCCAATTTACCTTACTCCTTACTGGTGTAAAAGTATTTTAATAAAATTAAAATATGATTACATCATTTTATCTTCCCTCTTTTTCTCTCTAACACTCTCTATGATATTTCTAAAATTCACGACATACTTTTCTTGAATGGTCTACATATTATATATAATATGTCTGTCTGTCTATATGTCTCTCTCTCCCTCTACACACACACACACACACACACACACACACACACATGTGTATATATATATATACACATACATATACATATATATGTATATATACACATATATATGTATATACTCATTTACATATTGATTGATTCACACAGACATACATGCATGCATGCATACATACATGTGTCCATCCTGGTGTCTTCCTTTCTTTTTGAGACATCTCTCACTGAATCCAAAGTTCATCAAATAGATTGCCTGTCATTCCAATGTACTCCTAAACTCCACCTGTGTTTGCTTCCCACTTTCAGAGATCACTTGGTTGATTTACTGTGTTAGGTTGTTTGCATAACTACCTGTAAGAAGACCATACAACCATTTGCACTCAAGACAGTTTAAAGAAACACAGAAAATAGGTTTTCTCACACTAGATTTATGAACACATAGACTTTCTGATGTATTTTGTTTTTGTTTTGTATTCTCTTGCATATGTTTGTTTACAGTTGTTATAAACATTTAAAACTCCAAAGAGAACCCACTGGTGAAAGACATAGATTTCCAACTTAGTGGACAAAACACAGTGCCCAGTGTCTTTGCAGCAGAATTCTGGGGTACAGTGGTTCTGTAGTTTAAGGCTATCTATGCTAGTATGAACCAACTCCTAAAGAACCAGGGATCCTTTGAAATTTATGAACATTATTGATTTTCTGTGCACAACTAAGGAAGAGATTTCATGGCTTTCATGTCCTGATCTAATGCTTTAGAGAAAAATGTCACCAGTCTGAATCTATTGTTCATGTTGAAAATTAAGTATATTTACATAGACAGGTTCCTTTTATCTTTTCCTTCCATTCTTCATCCTCAGAGTTCTTGAGTCCAACATCGAAAAATGCTTCTGCAGCAAATCAATAAACATTTTATTAAGGCTCAACTCATAGAATTGTTAAATTGGCCTTAATTTTCTTCCTGCTGCACAGAAACATTCATTCAGTTCAATATGTAATGTTTTTATTATATTGACATTGCCTCTCTTTTGGTAGAACTATGGCTACAGTGTTGCCTTGAAAGTTAGGTTGTCTTACAATTATAGCCTTAAATCACAGATATCCTACTCTTTGTCATATGTGATGTTAAAAAAAATTACTAACAGAAATAAATGAAGCATTAGAAATAGAGCAGACATAGCCAGATCCTACAGTTCCTTAGCCTGAAGCATAGAATCATCTACCAGACAGCCAATTAGATATGGTCTTGTCTGTTAATTCACATTTATGTCTGTATCTCTTCCTTGTGTCGTCTCTGCATTTCACTTGTATTATTCTGAGTTTGTTCCTTCAAAGTCTTGCTTGCCACAGAATACCACAAACAAACCCCACATCCATAGCCTTTCACAAACTTAACAAATGTAACTAAAATATAATGTAAAGCAATGAATCTAGTCACAAAACTTTTGAATTCATATTATATAAACTCATTAGTTCAGGCTCTACTTTATATTGAATATGTTCGTTGAAACTCTATCCTAATTACAGTGGATACAATTCTAAATTACAGACTCAAACTTATAAAATGCCCCAAATCAACTATTTGTATTTACCATTTACTTAGAAAATAAAATACAGTGATGTTACAAATGATTTGTGTGTTCTAGTACTCTCAGTCTTTAAACTTGTTCTTAGAATGGAAAACAACACTTTAAGGGAAGATATATATATATATATATATATATATATATATATATCTTATATATATATATATATTTGAAGAAGTGCTTGATCTGTATATATATATATATATATATATATATATATATATATATATATATATTTGAAGAAGTGCTTGATCTGCTTGGACTGAGAGACTGTGAAATCAGAGCACCCACATATAACGCTTTATCTTGTCCCACCATGACACTCATCACTCAGAAACCTATGGTGGACTAATAAAACAAGTGAAGGCTGAGTGGCCTATGCAAAATACTATTCAATTTGAGAACAAAAGTGTTTTGATTCCATGCTCAAAATGAATATCACCTCCCCACACACACCCTTAAAAAGGAAACAAGGAAAGATGATTGCTTTATTGAGCAATAAATGATAAACGAGTTAATCACTTCAGTGTTGCTTTTTAACATAATTTAGAAGGTTTTTTTTAGAGAACATCTATTTTGTGAGAGAATTGATACTGCTAAAGAATATTCCTTTGGTATTGTAAGAACAATATTAGTTCTATTAAATATTTTCATTTTTATGTTTTTTTCCAACCATTTTCTCCTCAAATTCACACAATAACTACCTGAAATAGATTTCTCTAGCAATGGCAGGGTTAGAAATATATTCAAAATGGTGACGGTATGTACACAATTTTTCAGTAAATGTTACTGGTTGTAATGATGTGAGACTATAATCCGAGTGCTGCAGCTCTTGAAGCAAGAAGATTGTAGGTTTGGGGATAGTTTGCTTAATATAGAGAAAACATGATTTAAAACAACAGCAAAGAAATGCAAAACATTAAAAACTATAAATTCTATAAATTAGAATAAAACCATGAATTTTTATTTAAAGAGTTTAATAAGATTTATTATTTTTAGTATTCTTTGAAAATTTTATACAACATAGTCAAATCACTTTCATCCCCCTCCAGTTTTCTTTCTAATTTCTCTCAACTCCATTTTTACATCCCTACCTCCTCCGTAATGTTTTTCTATTAAATAAAAATCTATTGTGTCCAATTTGTGTGGCCCATAATCTCTTGTTTAGAAGCCACCAGTGGAGTGTTCTCAGTTTATCAGGAACCATAATCTTAGAAGAAACTGACTGCCTCTTTCCCTAGAAGCCATTAAGTGTCTATAGCTTCTCAGTGAAGAAAGGAGTCTCACGTAACCCTCCTACTCAGTGCTGAAATAATCCAATACAAAAAGAAACTCTCCAATGAGGTATGAGAGCTGCATTCATCTATGGAGTGAAGACACATAAATCTAGAGTGTAGTTAATACTAACAAACCTCATTGAGAAGAAGAATAGTAGGTACACAGCACTTAGAAGGCTCTGCAGTCATGGGTTCTTAGCCAGATTTAACACTGTTCTTATTGACACATGTTTTAAATTATATAATGTCATGATTAATAGAAATCTTGACTCTTTGATGATGCAACCCTTCTTCATTAGTGTGCATTAGACATAACACATCCTATGACAGTTGTAACAGATTTATTTTCTTAATGCAAGAGCACTGGTTTATCTTCCAGCCTGAGATATTAGGACTATAATACTCAAAATGTTCTGGAATGAATTTCTTCTGAAGATCTAGCAGGTGATCTATTTTCCCAATTTCTCTCTCTCTCTCTCTCTCTCTCTCTCTCTCTCTCTCTCTCTCTCTCTCTCTCTCTCTCTCTCTCTCTCTCCTTTCTCTTTTTTTGGATGTTCATTTAATCTATGGCTCATGGACTTCTAAAGTATAACTTAGTGTTTTGTATTCATAGTTCCTGAGAATTACGCTTGTGTGCTAATAAAACTCTTCTCCTTTCAAGAGAGCCAAGATCCTTGGAAGATATATTTGCAAAGTTCTTTTACAATACTAGGGAATATAATACAACTACAAGTTCTAGTTTTAAACCATAGCTATTGTCAGTGTATCCCATCATTATAGAGTTGACTCAAACTAGTTCAAGACCACTTTATATTCTTCTTCAAAATAACAGGAAAAGTATCTCAGTTAACTGTGTCTGATCAGTAAAATGAACCCTGGTGTCCTCCTAGCGACACTTGCTAAATTTGAAAAATTATTGTCTCTATATTTTTCTCTTTTTTAGGCTAGATGCCACAAATGAAGTAAATAGCTAATACTATAAAAATAGGCACCTTGACTCTCGTGAAGCTTTTATTTTATTGGCTTTGAACATTTATCATCATATAGTCATATTTTTGAAATTTAATTTCAAAATACATTTAATACTAGTATAAAATGCATTTATAACATATTAGCCCTGAGCATTAAGATTGTTTTTTTTACACTTACTTGTCTCCTTTATCCAAATAGTCTTATTATGAAACAAGCACACACACACACACACACACACACACACACACATACACACCCCTATATATATTCCACATTTGAAAGAGAGTATATTTATTGTCAGAATATAATCTGTTTTGTTTAATATTATAATCTCTTGTTTTATGTTCTTGCAAATAATGTGTGTTCTTTTTAACTGTTGAATAAAACTCAACTGTATACACACCACATGTTCTTTCTTCTTCCATACTTAAGCATACAATTTCAAGCTAATTTACCTCCCTATCACCTGTGAATAAGGATTCGTTTTTCCTGAAAGCTTACCAAAATTTATTATTTTCATTTTTCTTACATTGTCAGAATTTTATTTTTAATATTAAATTATTTAATTAATTAATCTATAATTTATTTATAATATATTAATTATTTTATTCATTTTAACATCCTAATTACTGCCGCTCCTCCTGGTCTTTTCCTCACAAGTTCCTCCCATATTCCGCATTCCATTCTCCTGTGCAGGGAAGGGGTTACCCCTGAATATTCCCTACACTCTGCCTCATCAAGTCTCTGAAGGGTGAAGTGCATCCTCCCCCACTGAGGCCAGACAAGGCAGCACAGTTAAGTTAAGTGACTGTACAGACAAACAAGTGCTTGAGGCATATCCCCCCGCTCCATTTGTTCAGGATCCACATGAAAACGAAGCTGCACATCTACTACTTATGTGCATGTGTAGGGCTCGATTCAGCCCATGTATGGTCTTTGGTTGGTGGTTCAGTCTCTGAGAGTTCCCCATGATCCAGGTTAGTTGACTCTGGTACTTTTCCTGTGAAGTTCCTAACAACATTCAGAGCACTGAATTACACAAATTACACAAGTAATTTCATAATTTACTTTTATGAGTTTCCTAATTTAACCTTCCGCCAAATCTTCCCTAAGACTCCCCAAGCTCAGACCAAGGTTTTGGATGTAGCTATCTGCATCTGTTTCAGTCAGCTGTTGGGTGGAGCTTATCAGAGAAGATATGCTAGGGTCCTGTCTGCACGTAGAACAGAGTATCATTAATAGTGTCAGGGATTGGTGTTTGCCCATGCGATGTATCTTATTTTGGAGTGTTGTGGTTTTTTTTCTTTGTCATTCCCCAGTTCCCTCATTATCTGCTTCATCTTTGTAGAAGGGGAGAGATGGAAAACAAAAACTACAGAATACTATAGTGTTCCAGTTGTGATTTTTCACTTGTGATTTCTGGCTTTTTTTTTTTTAACCAATGTGTTGAGGTCCTGTAAAAAAATAAAACAAATAAATAAATAAATAAGTAAAGGGAAAAAAAAAGACTTTGCCTGTACTTTGCAGTGTTTTCCTTAAGGCTTTCTGTTTCATATCTTACATAAGGTCTTTAATCCATTTTAGATTTCCTTTCGTGCAGGGTGAAGAACAAGTTTCAAGCTTTCGTATTTTACATATGGGTTTTCAGTTTTTCCACAAGGTTGGTTGAAGAGGCAGCCTTCTCCTAAATGTATGTCTTTGGTATCAGAGCAAAAATGTTGTAGCTGTAGAAGTGGAGATTTACTCACCGAGGTCTAGTCTGCTCCCTCGTTCTACATGTCTGCTATTAGTCTTTAGCTTTTATTTTGGCTGCAATAACAGTTTACATTATTTGAAATCAGGTACTATAATAAATTCTTCACATTTTGCTGAGGGTTGACATTTGGGACTTTTGATTTTCAATATTAGCCTTTATAATGTATAATGATGTAAAGACCCGTACTTGGCATTATGATGTGAATTGCTTTGGACTGTTGTAAGTAGGATAGCCATTTTACAATATTCTACTTAGCAACGTACATGGGAAGTTTTCATTTTCTACATTCTTCACTTTCTTCAATGAATTATACTGACGTTTTTTCTTTGACTCTCAATTTATTTTCGGATATTTATCATATGGGGCAGTGAAGTTGGTCAAATTCCTTTTTGTATTATTAAAAGGATAACTTGATTTGTATCCTTAATTCCATTTATGTGTCATATCATATTTATTGATTTTCCATATGTTGAACCATCTGTGCATCCTTGGAATGATGCCAACCTTCTCATAATGTATCATTTTTAATGGGTACTCTTTTCACAAGTAATTTAATTAGTATTCTATTTTCTGTTTATCCTATGTATCAACTGAGAAAATTTATGTGTAATTCATGTGTGTGTGTGTGTGTGTGTGCGCGCGCGCGCGCGTGCATTCTTATTGTCTTTAGTTTCAGAGTAATGGATTTCTGACGTGAACTTGTTAACATTACTACTCTTTCTGTTTCATAGATTTCCTGCAGATGATTATTGTTTATTTTTGTTTAATATGCAGCACTATTCAGCAGGGAACCCATTCCCGCCTGAGCTCTTTTGAGTTGGGAGATATTTTTTTGTTATTTTACTTCCATAGGTGTTTATACATCTGTTTCAGTGATAGAAAAGTAATTTAAATCCTTTTGCTTAATTTCTGTAGGACACACCTGTGACAAAAGTCTCCCTCCCTTCTAGATTTTTCATCTTTCCTTTAACATAGATTTTCAAAGTATTTGTAAATGCCCCTTTGATTTTCATCCATATCTATTAAAAACATCCATTTCCATCTCTAATTTTACTAATTTCCATCTTCCTTTCTATTTTGATTAAGTTAGCTAAGGTTTAGCCATACAGTTTTATTTTTCCAGGGAACAAAGACTGACACCCAGATTATTTTATTACTTTTGTTCCCTGCTCCTGTTAGTTTCCACATTAATCTTATTTTTCTGTCTTCTTACTTGGAGTAAGTAAGTGCTGAAACCATTACGTGTCAAGTCCTCATAGCTTAAAAACAGTTTGGATATATACAAAAATAACTGTAAATACTTCATGGCTAAGTTGATTCTGACAAAAGGAAAACCAAATACACAAACCCAAGAACACCAATCCAAAAGAAAGACATTTGTTAGCTTTTTCTCTTTCGCTTATTACATAAGAAGGTTAACTTTCCTATGACCCTCATAGACTGTGAAACCACACACTTTTGGTTTTAGACAAAACCTACTGCCATGTTTTAATTAATAGACGTTTTGCAGAATTTATTACTTATATACTTTTATTTTCTTTCTAGCGACTAACCCTGTCCCTGCCAATCTCCCTTCTCTCTCCCATGCTCTCCCTACATATGATTCCCCCACCCCCTCCATTCCCCTTTTCCTCTATCACCTAACCTGGACCCTTGGGGGTTCCCAGAGACTGAATCATCACCCAAACAGTGAGCATGGGCTGGACCTAGAACCCCTGCATGTATGTAGCTATGCTGGTTCCCCAAACAACTCTAGCAGGCTCTCTCTCTCTCCCTGAGCCTGTTGCCTCCTTGCCTAGCTGTGGATCCTACACACCTAAATAGACAGCCTTGTCTGGCCTCAGTAGGAGAGAATGTGCTTAGTCCTGCAACAAGTTAATGTGTGGGATAGAGTTTGAGGGTGGGAGTGGGCAGAACGGGAAAATAAGGTCTGGGGGATAGGATGGAAGATAATGGGTTTGATACCCAAAACGAGGCTTCCCCTTCTAAGGTGGTGAAATGGAGTGTGGACTAACATGAGACAGTACTGGAAGGAAAGAAAGGACTGATAATTTGATAACTTGTAAAGTGAATAAATAGATACATTTAATAAAAAATAAACAAACACAAAATGAAGCAACAACAACAAAACAAAACAAAAAATAAAATAAAAACACCCTCCAGCCTGACTGTGTTATACCTTCCCCCAACAAGACTGCCTTCTCTGCCCTCAGTGGGAGACGATGTGACTAATTTCGCAGATAGTTGATGCACAAGGCTGGGGAAATGACCAGGGTGGACCTCGTTCTCTCAAAGGAGTAAGGGGGAGAGAAGAAGGGACTCTCTGAGTGGGGGACCAAGAGAGTGGGCAGCATTTGGAACGTAAATAAATAAATAAAACAAAGGAAAAAGAAAAATTCTGTTGATATTCCATTCTTATTGAGTCACTTATTTCATTTATTATTATGTTTTCAAAGTTTCTTCACATTACAGCACATTCCAATATTTATAATCTCTTATGGATAAATAATATTTTATGGGATGGTTAAAACATTTTTGTTTCTTTGTAAGTCAGTTGATGGATTTGAATTTTTCTACCTTTTTGTGACATTACAAACATTTCTACTGCAAGGAACATTTATGTACAGCTTTTAGTTATGAAATATTTTTATTTTTCCTGGGTATGTATCTGGCAGTATACTTACTGCTAGTATAATTATAAAGAAACAGTTTAATGGTTTGAGAAATATTCTGAGAAAGTGTTTCCCAATATATTTACATTTACATAATAGTGTCTGAGGGCTGCTTTCTCTCCAAAGGCTTATCATTACTTTCTAGTGCATGCGAAGTACGATCTCATTGGAATTTGCGTTTTTCTACTGGTGAATTCTGTTGAACATTTATTCAGATATAGGTAGAATTATGCACACACTTTTAGAGAAATCTGTTCAAAATTTTTACAAAATTTTTAACATCATTTTATTTTTAAAATGTAAATTTCTCCATATTGTCTGAATAGTATGTTTATAAGATACATTTGTTTTGGTGTTTTCATCTTGATAAGGACATTGTTGGTTAAATATTAGAATATGAAATCTGTTTCCTAGTGTTTTCTTTAATGGTTTGTCATTTCAATGAATTGTATAAGAAATTTTGGCTAATAAAAACTGAAGATTAAAATTATTTTAACAAGTTTTAATAAATTTACTGTTAAATTATTTTCTATCATTATTTTTATTACCTACTTGGCTTTTTTTTAAATGTGTATATTTGCTATTTTGCTTAGTATTTTTATTTCTTTGGGTTTTTTGTTTGTTTGTTTACTTGCTTGTTTGTCTTCAGTGCTGGGTATGGAACTTAGGATCACGCAAATACTTAACTCTTGCTCTGTAAATGAGCTATTCCCTCAGCAATCATTGTCTTCTGTATGATGTTGGGCATCTTCCTTCCTGTATTTTTTAATCCCCTACAGTATTATTTGATCCCAGTGCCACTTGTTACAAGGGTAGTTCTTTTCCTAATGGCATGGATTCTATGGGTATCCTATAATATAAATGTAAGAGGGTTCTCTTTTACACTTAGTGTGAATCTATTATTTTATGCTTATGGTTCCTCATCATGCTGATATCATAGATTTGTATTAAATATGTAAATTAAGGAAAGACAAGTGATGTTTATCATTATTTAAATCACATTTTACTATAGCATATGTCGATATAGCATATAGAATATAACCATATGCGTATACTATCGCATATAGTCTATATAGTTTTGTTATGGCTTTAGGAAGTGGTCTTTCAAGTCGTATAGGAAAGTGGAAGCATAATAAACAAGTCCATTTATTAGTATATTGCTTTATATTTTTCCATGTTCTTAGCTTTAGCATTGCCTTTGTGCCTTCATGCAAATGTTAGCTAATAGCCAGTGTTCTTTCTTATCTGTCTGGTCAGCCCTCATGAAAATACCTCTTAATACCCCTTGTATGTTCTGCTAAATTAGTTCTTCTAGAGTGTTTATTGGGGAATACATTGAATTGATACTTCTTTTCTAAAGAATGGTTTAGTGAGGCATAAAATTTATGATTTAAAATGGTTTTTCCTGAGCTCCCATTCCTTCTTCTTGTCCACATGACACTCAGGAAAATGATGGGTATTTTTTAACTTTGTGTCTTTCATCATCATTTCTTCAACTTTTCATCTTCTTCCTCCTCCTCCTAATGTTCTTTTACACAAACAAAAATTAAATCATGGGTCAATTTTAATAAAGAACATATGCATTAATTTCTTTTGATAATATTTTTATAACTATAAAATAATGCTGAGACTAGGACCATGTGTCTTTAAAAAACATATACACATTTAATATATTTTTGCTGAGATCATAACTGTTGATACTAACAGTGGAAATATCAATGAGTCTTCAACAGACATTCACCATCTTACTGATTTGTACATATTAATTCATTAAACAGTAGTAAGGTTATTTTCACTTCAACCAACTCACTGAAACCATCATCACTATAACACTTGCTTTAGAAATAAAGATGCAGAAATGTCTTGAGTTTAAGTGATTTCTCTATGGCACACACAAATGCAACAATAATATTGATTCTCACAGTAATAGTATATAAGCCAAGTTCCATCCATTTGCCTGTGAATTTCATGAAATCATTGTTTTTAATATCTGAATACTCCATAGTGTAAAAATCAATATTGACCAACCAGATCTCCCAAAGCTCCCAGGGACTAAACTACCAACCAAAAAGTACACAGTGTGTACCCATGGCTGCAGCTGGATATGTAGCAGAGGAATGCCTTATCTGGCATTACTGGGAGGGGAGCCCCTTGGTCCTGTGGAAGTTTGTTGTAGCAGGGTAGGGGAATGCTAGATTGCTGAGGCAGGAGTGGGTGGGCAGGTGGGGGAGCACCCTAATAGAGACTGGGGATGGAGAAGAGGATAGGGGGCTTGTAGAGGAAAAACTGGAAAGTGGGATAACATTTGAAATGTAAATAAATAAAATAGCTAATAAAAATATATATAAGCCACAATACTGAGGAAAAAAAATCAACCAAAGAAATTCAAACTGCCTATCTTAGATATCTGTTTACTGTGGTGTAGTTTTAGAAAAAAAAATAGTTCCATATCTTAAGTTAGAGCTATTCTATATGCTCTATCAGAAAAGTTAGACTCCTGCCTTCTGGTTTCTTCTCTTCTGTAGAGTCTTAAAGCAAATGAATTAAATGGGGCAACTGGGTGATTGTGCTATATTATCAATTTTAAACAACTTCAGTTCATTATTTGGTGATTATAGTCTTACAGTGCCATTGGATATAGCATGGATTTTGCTTTCTCTTGGATATAGTTTAAAAATAGAATAAAATCTCTTCTTATGTATTCTTATTATTCTAGTTCCATATGGCATCCCAATTCTTTCTCTAGACGTAGTCATTAATATCTATTTTAGGCAAACATCTACATATTTCTTCTATTGGTTCAGAAATGGGAGATTGCTACAATGCCTGAGGCCAATACTAGAATTAATTTGATAAGACAGGGAAGGCCAATTATCAGGACTTGCACATGTATTTTTTTTTCTTCCCTACTGAGGAAACTCTTAAAAGCAAACTCTAAGAAGAATGGTCCTTAGGAAGTCATTGCCTAGGAAAGTAATCTGTGGAAGCCAGAACCATTTGATGTCTTTATTGCCTGCTTATTGCATAGAATTGAATATATAAATTGCTTTGTTAACATTTTTGTTTTTATGTATATGCAATCTTTGAAGTAGAATCAGTTTGTAACTATATTTATGTATTATAAACCAGATTATTTTTCTCTTAGATCTTGACTACGTGAAAGTGCACATAACTGAATTTATGTTTTCTTTTATAAAATATTATAATAAATTAGGTTGTCATGGCAAGCAACATTATTCTTCCTGCTCGTTCACCCCAACACATAAAAGTTGAATTGTTAATCACTTGAAGATATCTAGTGACTAATTAATGAAATTAAAAACATCCCATCTTTGAAGTCAGGTGTATACTAGGATCCTCATAAATAAATAAAATTAAGCAAATATAAATGTATCAATTAGAAATTTTATGTAAAAATTTATCTAGTTTAGGAGCACTTATGAAGCAGAAAACTATATTGCCCTTTGACTTTACAGCTTGTCAAACTCAAACCAGTTAGAGAGCCCTCATGCAATCCACAGAACAATGAAGTTAAGAAAAAAAAAACCAAAAACAAAAACAAGCTTTATGTGTAGGAAAAGACCACTGTGACTAGAACAAGGATGTAGGTGGAGTGCAAGAAAACCCAAGCGCACTGTGTCCCTAATAACGAGATACTCATTTGTGATGATGAACATATGCAGTCTTGACTGAGGCTGAAGGAAAGTGGTGATTAGACTATTATATTCTAGATGGAAGAAAGGGATAGATTCAATCTGACATACTGGACAAAGAAGTATGCTTGAGGAACTGAGACACTAGCAGGTGGCCAGCATAGGTAGATGAGTTAAATCAATGTGACAAAAATACCTTCTTTGCCAAATATGTTTAAGGGGCAGGCGTGGTAGCATATGTCTTAAATCTCAGCACATGGAAGGCAGGTGGTTCACTGTGAGTCCAATTCCAGTCTAGCCCAATAATGAGTTCTAGGACAGTCAAGGCTATGTAGAGAGACTGTCACAAAAGAAAACAAAAACAAAAAACCAATATGTCCAGGTCACTCACTTCTTGACTAGTTCAAAATCTTGAGCATTAATTAACTGAGTATAGGATCTTTGACTAAAAAACAAACATACAAGCAAAAACACACCTATGTAGGAATGTGAGTTCATTCAAACAAGTGTCAGTTGGACAGGAGCCCAGATGGACAACAAATAAAACCAACCTTCTTCTTGTAGTTTATAATTTTTATTTCCACTGCTGTTCATACCCCATCCGCCTTCATCTCTCCTTTGAAGATCATGTGACCTCTCTACAAATTGACTGCAGTTCAAATAGTTCCTTTTTCAGAGTTAATAGATGAAATGTGTTTTCCCTGTTTTAGTGAGCATTCATGTTAATCTTGAACCACAGTAGCTTATGAGGCAAAGTAATTATGTGTCATTGAAGACAAGATTGCCTTTTAATCTCTGATACTGTGAATATTACTTATAATAACTAGAAAATATATTGAGGCTTCTTTGAGCTAATAAAATGGATAATAAGACATTGCGAAGAACCCATCTAACCCATTGTAGTTGAATATCTGGTGATGAAAATACAAGAATCAGAGAGAGCAATTGTGAGGCAATTTTTTGCTTTTGGTGAAAGATATTACTGTGATCTTCTTGAGGTAATAAAGGTGAAGAATATTTAGAATGATACATTATGAGTATTTTTGAATATAGTACTATGGAGATAACCTCATGCATTCTGGGTTGAGTTTTCATGTATAATTATATACATATATATCATATATATCACATATATAAAAATTATACATGTATAATATATATATCACATATATATATAAATTATACACACACATATATATAATTTTTTATCTTTTTTTATTTACTTATTTTTTTACACTCCAGATTTTATTCTCCTCCCAGTCCACACTTCCAACTGTTCCACATTCCATAACTCCTCCTTTGTTTCCATGATGTTGTCCCCACCACCCACCCCCACCCCCACCCCACCAGACCTCTAAACTCCTTGGGTCCTCTCTTCAGTCTCTTGAGGGTTAGGTGCAACTTCTCTGACTGAATCCAGGCCCGGCATTCTTCAGCAGTATACTGTTGGGGGCCTCATATCAGCTGGTGTATGTTGCCTGGTTGGTGGTCCAGTGTTTGTGAGATCTTGGGTGTCCAGGTTAATTAAGACCGCTGGTCCTCCTACAGGGTCACCCTCCTCCTCAGCTTCTTCCAGCTTTTGCATAATTCAGTCACAGGGGACAGCCCCTTCTGTCCATTGGTTGGGTGCAAATATCTGCATCTGACTCTTTCAGCTACTTGTTGGGTCTTCCGGAGGGCAGTTATGATAAAGCCTGTTTTGTGAGTGCTCCATAGCATCAGTAATAGTGTCCAGCCTTGGGACCTCCCCTTGAGCTGGATCCCACTTTGGGTCTGTGGCTGGACCTTCTTTTCCTCAGGTTTCTCTTCATTTTCATCCCTGCAGTTCTTTCAGATAGGAAAAATTATGGGTCAGACTTTGACTGTGGGATGGAAAACCCTTCCCTCACTTGATGCCCTGACTTCCTGCTGGAGTTGGGCTTTGTATGTTCCCACTCACTACTGTTGGGCAGTTTATCTAAGGTCCCTTTCTTTGAGTCTTCACAGTCTCTCATCTCCCAGGTCTCTGGTGCATTCTGGAGGGTCCCCTGTAGTGGGATGTATTTGAAAAAAACAGTGATGAAGCTGGGCACTAGCTAGCTCCCTCGCTGCAGCCGTGTTCCAGTTCTGTTCCCATACTAACATAATGTTAGTATGGGAACATACTAACATATATGTTATATATAACATATGTTATATATATGTTCCGCTCAACCCAAGACAGTATCCACCCTGCTCGCAATACCTGGTAGAATGAAGACTCTTAATGCTTAAATATTATCCAATGGAGTTATATATTAGCAAATGCTCAATACACAAGATGCCCTCATAATTAGAATTGTAAACCCAGTTTCCTAACCCTGATATGAATGACTGTTAGAAACATGAGGGTAACATCTCCTGTCATCTTTCCTCTCCACCTCCTCTTCCTTCTGCTTTCTCCTTTCATCTTCCTCCTAACTTCTTGCTCTACCTCTCTCTTCTACTGCCCAATCACAAAGCTCCATTGCAAATACAATGGGCAGGAAAGTTTCCTGCAATAGTAACCCCAACCTCCTACCTCCTGAGGTTGCCTGTTTCCATTCTTTCTGCTGGCCCTCAGGGCTTCAGTCCTTTTCTCTCACCCAATACCAGAACAAGTTCCCCTCTTCCCCCAGCCCCTGTCCACTTTAGTTCCCAGGTCCCCCCCCCCCATTGTGGTTGCTTTCTTCTCCCTCCCTAGTGGACGGAGGCATCCTCATTTTGGGTCCTTTAGCTTGTTGATATGTTTGAATTCTGTGGGCTGTATCTGGATGAAATTTTCTAGTTCCATCCACTTACCTCTCATGGTGTCCTCATTTTTAATAACTGAGTAGTATTCCATTGTGTAAATGAACCACATTTTCTGTATTCATTTTTCTGTCATGGGACATCTGGGTGGTTTCCAGCTTCTGATTATCCCAAACAAGGCTGCTATGAACACAGTGGAACACGTGCCCCTGTGGCATAGTGGAGCAGATTTTGGGTATATTCCCAAGAGTGGTATTGCTGGGTCTTCAGGTAAATCTATTTCCAATTTTCTGAGAAACTTCCAGATTGATTACCAGAGTGGTTGTACCAGTTTGCCATCTCAAAGGAAATGGAGGACTGTTCCTTTTTCTCCTCACCCTTGCTAACATACGCTGTCACCTGAGGTTTTGACCTTAGCCATTTTTATTGGTGAAAGGTGGAATCTCAGGTCGTTTCAACTTGCATTTCTCTGATCACTAAGGACTTTGATCAGTTATTTATGTGCTTCTCAGCCATTCAAGATTCCTCTGTTGTGAATTCTCGGTTTAGTTCTATACCTTATATTTTTGATTGGGTTAATTGTTGTTTTTTTTTTTAAGGTTAGCTTCTTGAGTTCTTTATATATTTAGGATATTAGCTCTTTATCAGATGTGAGGTTAGTGAAGATTTTTTTCCCAATCTGTAAGTTGCAAATTTGTCTTATTGACTATGTCCTTTGCCTTACAGACGCTTTCTAGTTTCATGAGGTCCCATTTATCAATTCTTGATCTTAGAGCATAAGCTATTGGAGTTCTGTTTAGGAAATTTCTCCCTGTACCAATGAGTTCAAGACTCTTTCCCACTTTCTCTTCCATTAGATTCAGTGTATCTGGATATATGTTGAGGTCCTTGATTCACTTATACTTGAGCTTTGTGCAAGGTGAGAAATATGGGTTTATTTTCATTTTTTTACATACAGACAGACAGTTAGACCAGCACCATTTATTGAAGATGGTTTCTTTTTTCGATTGTATATTTTTGGCTTCTTTGTTGACCAAGTGACTTTAAGTGTGTGGTTTTATTTCTGGGTTTTATTTATTTGTCTGTCTCTGTACCAATACCATGATTTTTTTTTAATCACTGTGTAGTAAAGCTTGAGGTCAGAGATGGTGATTCCCCAAGCCATTCTTTTATTGTTAACAACTGTTTTTGCTATTTTAGTTTTTTTTGCCTTTTCAGATGAATTTGAGAATTGCTCTTTCCAGGTATTTGAAGAATTATGTTGAGATTTTGATGAGGATTGCATTGAATTTGTAGATTGCCTTTGGTAGGATGGCTATTTTTACTATCAATTCTGCCAGTCCAGGAGCATGGGATATCTCTCCATTTTCTGAGATTTTTTTCGATTTCTTTCTTGAGAGACATGAAGTTATTGTCATACAGGTCTTTCATTTGTTTGGTTAGAGTTACTTCAAGATATTTTACATTATGTGTGGCTATTGTGAAGTGAGTTGTTTCCTTAATTTCTTTCTCAGTCTGTTTATCATTTGTATAAAGAAAGGCAACAGATTTATCTGAGTTAATTTTATATCTGCCACTTTGCTGAAGTTGTTTATCAGCTGGAGAAGCTCTCTGGTAGAAAGTTGGGGTTGCTTATGTCATATCACCTACAAATCATATCATCTGCAAATAGTGATACCTTTATTTCTTCTTTGCCAATTTATATCCTCTTGGTCTCTTTTTGTCGTCTTACTGTTCTAGCCTACATTTTGAGTACTATATTGAATAAATATGGGAATAGTGGGCTTCCTTGTCTTAACCACCAATTTTAGTGGGATTTCTTCAAGTATGTCTCTATTTAATTTGATATTGGTTGTAGGTTTGCAATAAATTGTTTTTATTATGTTTAGGTATAGGCCTTGAATTTCTAATGTCTCCAATACTTTTAACATGAAGGGGTGTTATATTTTGTAAAATGCTTTTTCTGCATCTAAAGAGATGATCATAGGATCTTTTTCTTTGAGTTTTTTTTATAGTGGATTATGTTAATGGATTTTCATATATTGAACCAGCCACAGTGGATGACAGTATTGATGTGTCCTTGGATTTGGTTTGCAAGACTTTTATTGAGTATTTTTGCATTGAAATTCATAAGTGAGATTGATCTGAAGTTCTCCTTTTTGGTTGGGTCTTTGTGTGGTTTAGGTATCAGAGTAATTGTGGCTTCATAGAATGAAATAGGCAGTGATCCTTCTGTTTCTATAGTTTGAGAAATATTGGTATCAGGTCTTCTTTGAAGGTCTGGTAGAATTCTGCACTAAATCTACCTGGCCCTGGCTTTTTTTTTTTTTTGGGGGGGGGGGGGTTCATTGACTTCTTCTGTTTTCTTATAGGATATGGGCCTGTTTAGGTTAGGTGGTTTATCTACACTTGATTAACTTCGGTACGTGGTATCTGTGTAGAAAACCACCCATTTCATCTAGATTTTTTAGTTTAAGAGTATAGGCTTTTGTAGTAAGATCTAATGATTTCTTTTAATTTCTTTGATTTCTGTTGTTATCTCTCCCTTTTCATTTCTGATTTTGTTAATTTGGTTATTGCCTCTTGGTCCTTTAGTAGTTTGGCTATGGGCTTATCTATCTTGTTGATTCTCTCAAAGAACAAGACTTTGGTTTTGTTGATTCTTTGTATTGTTCCCTTTGTTTCTATTTGGTTGATTTTAACCTGAGTTTTGACTATTTTCTTTTTTGCCATCTACTCTTCTTGAGTGTGTTTGCTTAGTTTTGTTCTAGAGCTCTCAGATATGCTGTTAAAATTGCTAGTGTAAGATTGCTCTGGTTTCTTTACCAGGGCACTTAATGCTATGAATTTTTCTCTTAATACTGTTTACTTGTGTCCCCTTAGTTTGGGTATGATGTGTCAACATTTTCACTAAATTCCAGGGAGTCTTTAATTTATTTCTCTCCTGAACAAGTTGTCATTGAGTAGAGAGTTATTCAATTTCCACACGTATGTGGGCTTTCTGTTATTTTTTCTGTTACTAAAGACCAGCCTTAGGTCATGGTGATCTGACAGGATGCATGGGATTATTTCAATCATCTTGTATCAGTTGAGGGTTGTTTTATGACCGATTTTATGCTTCATTTTGGAGAAGGTACCATGAGGTGCTAAAAAGAAGGTGTATTCTTTCCTTTTAGGGTAAAATGTTCTGTAGATATTTGTTAAATTCATTTGGTTCATAACCTCTATTAATTTCACTGTTTCTCTGTTTAGTTTCTGTTTCAATGACCTGTCCATTGGTGAGAGTGGGGTGTTGAATTCTCCAACTATTATTGTGTAGGGTTCAATATGTGTTTTGAGCTTTAGTAAAGTTTCTTTTATGGATGTGGGTGCTCTTGGATTTGGAGCATAGATATTCAGAATTGGGAGTTTCTCTTGGTGGATTTCCCTTTGATGAATATGTAGTGTTCTTCCTCATCATGCTCTGTTACTTTTGGTTGAAAGTCTATTTTATTGGATATTAGTAAGGCAACTCTAGCTTGTTTCCTGGGACCATATGCTTGGAAGACCTTTTTTCAACCTTTTACTCTGAGATTGTGGCTGTCTTTGTTATTGAGGTATATTTCTTGTATGCAGCAAAATGCTGGATCATGTTTGCATATCTAGTCTATTAGTTTATGTCTTTTTTATGTTGAGTTGAACCCATTAATACTGAGAGATATTAAAACAGATGACTTTTAGTTCCTGATATGTTTGTGTAAGTGGCTATATATGCTTGTGCTTCTCTCCTCTTGTTTTTTCTTTGGTGTAGGTACCTTTCTTGTATTGGAGTTTTCCTTCTAGGATCCTCTGTAGGGCTGGAATGGTAGATAGATACTGTTTGAATATGGTGTTATCTTGGAATATTTTATTTTCTTCATCAATGTTTAAGAATTTTGCTGGGTATGATAGTCTGGGCTGGCATTTGTATTCTCTTAGAGTCTGCATGACCTCTGACCAGGCTCTTCTGGCTTTCATAGTCTCTATTGAGAAGTCTGGTGAAATTCTGATAGATCTTCTTTTGTATGTTATTTGGCCCCTTTCCCTTGCAGCTTTTAATTTGTTCTGTGCCTTTAACATTTTGATTATTATGTGATGAGAGGATTTTCTTTTCTGGTCCCATTTATTTGGTGTTCTATAGGATTCTTTTACTTTTATGGCCATCTCTTTCTCTAGGTTGGGGAAGTTTTCTTATATGATTTTGTTGAAGATATTTTCAGGTCATTTGAGCTGGGAATCTTTGTTCTCCTGTCTTCTGATTATTTTTAGATATAGTCTTTTTATTGTGTCCAGAATTTCCTGGATGCTTTGGGTTAGAAATTTTTTATGTTTTGAATTTTCTTTGACAGTTGTGTCAATCTCTTCTATGGTATCATCTACACCTGAGACTCTCTCTTCTATCTCTTGTATTCTGTTGGTTATACTTACATCTGTATTGTCTGACCTCTTTTCTAGGTTTTCCATTTTCAGGTTTGCCTCCATTTGATTTTTTCTTTATTGTTTCGACTTCTACTCTTAAATCTTAAGGGATTTATTTGTTTTCTATTTAAGGGCTTCTACCTGTTTACCTGGGTTTTCCTGTATTTCTTTCAATGAGTTATTTATATCCTCCTTAAAGGACTCTATTATCTTCATGAGATAGGATTTTAGGTCAGCTTCCTGATTTTCAGGTGTGTTGGTATATTCAGGGCTTGCTAGAGTGGGAGAACTGGGATCTGATAATATCTATATCTATATCTATATCTATAGATAGATAGATAGATAGATAGATAGATAGATAAATAGATAGATAGATATAGATATATATCATCGGTTTCTGTTGCTCATGGTCTTGTCCTTACCACTTGCCATCTGGTTACCCCTAGTGTTTGTTGGTCTGGGTGACTCTGTCAGAAGTCTGCCTCTTTTGTCTCTGGTTTGCTAAAGGTCTCTTGCTAGGCCTGCAGCCCCAGCAATAGCACACCTGTTGGGCCTTCCAACTGGGGACTCTTCAGAGTGACAGAGAAGCTGGTGATCTGTTGCCCTGGCTGCAGTAGATCTACTGGGATGCCTTCAGAAAGTTGGGTCTTCAGAGGAGCAGTCAAGCTGTTGTCATGTGTGAAGATGTTCTCCAGGGGCCCCTCAGACTGTGGTTTCTGTTTCCCTGTGTTCAGTGAAACTCCAGGGAGGCTTTCAGTCTGCCAGTTCAGTCGCCCTACTTGTCACAGAGTCCCTGGGAGGTCTACAAACTGTGGTTTCTGTTTTCCAGTTGTCCTACGTACAAAGGAGCTCCTGGGATGCCTTCAAGCTGTGATGTCTTCAGGAGAGCAGACAAGCTGGTAGTCAGTTGCTCAGTTGCCATTTGTGCAGCAGATATCCAGTAATACCTCAAGTTGTGGTGTCAGTTGCCTGACTACTCTGAGTGCAGTAGATCTTCTGTGATTGCTCAGGATATTGTGTCTTCAGGGGAGCAGACTGGTTAGTGGTCTGCCCCAGCAGAAATAACTGGGTGGAAGGGGAGAGGTATTTGGTTGGAGGGGGTTTTAGGTGATGATGGGTCCTGAGACCACTGGGCTCCCAGCAGCAGCTCTGGAACTTCTGGGGAATGGCATTATTGCCAACATCTCTGAGTGCAGAGAATCTTCTGCGATGGCTCAGCATATGGTGTCTTCAGAAGAGCAGACTGGCTAGCAGTGTACCACCTATATAATTTATATATAAGAGATAAAATATGATTTTATACTTTGATCAAATATTCATAAAAATATAAGTCAAGGTAAAGGCATCTCAGAACAATTATTTTGTATAAGAAAATTATTGTTGATTAATTAACAAATCAAATATATAATATGTAGTATTTTTATCTAAGTAATTTTAGTGAAGTACATCTGATGAAGACAAATACAGTATAGTAAACAGAATATGATAGTGACAAGAATTTGCTTTTATGGCAATCTCTACATATGATATTAATTTCTATTCTCTTCAAAAGACATTTCTCTCACAATCTTTATGAAAAGTATGAAAAAATGAACAATACCAAACAATAATAAGAACATTATTAAAATACACCATGTGTGATTTTGTAAAATGTCTTTTTATTCAAAATAGTTGTAAAAAGCTAGTTGTATTTGATGTGGAATAAAATTTTTTGTGTGATATTCACAGACACTTAAAGCAAACCAATAGCTATAATTTGAGTACCTTCTAAATATTCTTTTGTTTTTTATCTTTGTTTTATATTATTTATTCACTTTAGATCCTAGTAGTTGCTCCTACTCCTAGGAGTAATATATAATCCCTCACCTTCCTCTTCTCCTCTGAGAAAGTGGATGTCCCCCTGGTTATCCCCCAACCCTGGCACTCCAAGTCTTTGTGGGGCTAGGTTCATCCTCTCCCCCTGATATAACCAAGGCAGTCCAGCTAGGAGAACACATCACACAGACAGGCAACAACTTTTGGGATGGCACCCCACTCCCGTGGTTTGGGACCCACATGAAGACTGAGCTGAACATTTGCTACATAGGTACTGGGGGGTCTAAGTCCAAGGTCCAGCCTGTGTATGTTATTTCGTTGGGGATTAATCTCTAAAAGCCCCAACAGTACAGGCTAGTTTGACTCCATTGGCCTTCCTGTGAATCTTGAGTATTTTTTTAGAACACAATTCAAGACAAAGAAGAATATGTTTGGTAGGGGTACTCTCATAAAAAATTTAATAAAAGAAAAGCAAATTATAACTACAGCAAGCAGGAAGAATTGACTCTGAAATAAAACTGAATGGTTAATTCTTAGACAAATCAACCAGAATAGATAGATTGACTTTAAGAAAATTAAAAATGAAAAAAAAAGTAGATATTATATAAAATATCAGGGAAAGTGAAAAGGTCAATTAGAAATACTTTGGAAATGTATATTCCAGTAAAGTTGATAATCTAGAAGGGAAAAATTTGTAAACAGGTGTGGTATACAGAAATTAAACAAAGGGGCTGAAACTGCAGAAACAGGTCTATAAGGAGCAATGGAAGTAAATCAGCAAGAAAGTATCTCCCAAGGAAAAGGAAGATAGAACTAGAAGGGTTTTCTGCTTAATAATACTAGATCCTAAAGAAGAATAAAGATTAACAAACAGAAGTATAGGAAAAATATAATACTCATGTTATGAATCTATTTGTCTGAAATTAAAAGAATAAAAAAAAAAAAAACCACACACAGATACATACATACTCTCTCCATTACATGCAAACACAGAAATTACAAGTCAATTTTTCCTGAAAAGAAATGTTCATGAATACTAATTAAATTACTTGTGAACAAAGTACACTTTAAAAATGATACATCATAAACGTGTTGGCTTCATTTCAAGGATGCACAGATGGTTCAACATATGAAAATTTAATAAATGTGATGTGGTACATAAATAGAATTAAGGACACAAATCAAGTGTGATCAATGATAAAAGTCCTGAAGGAAACAGAGAATTGAAGAAACATCAACATAATCAAAGGTATAAAATACAAAAAATAGGCAATATTACAGTAATCAGTATAACTCTGATAAGAAATCAGAAGTTTCACAAGAATGCTATCTCTATTCACTCAATATTGGTCTTGACATTCTGGCCAGATATAAAGCAAAAGAAAAAAATAGCAGAGTTACAAATAGAAAACAAAAGAATAAGATATCTGTGATTGCAGATAATGAGATTCTATACCTACAGGATCCTAAAAACCAAGTCAGAAAAGCAGACACCTAGAACAAGAGAATAGACTATAAGATCAACAGGAAAACCCGCACAGCTATAGTCACCCAGATTTTAATACCAGGTCCAAAAATACAAATTGAAGACAAGACTGCATCTTTAATGTATGTTGGAGGGCAATAAACATTCATTTGTAAAAGAATGAAACTTTATACTGTCCCCTCACACTACACACACACACACACACATACACACACACACACACACAGAGAGAGAGAGAGAGAGAGAGAGAGAGAGAGAGAGAGAGAGAAATCTAAAATAGATTAATGATTTTAATGAAAGATATAAAATGGAAAGCATCTTAAGAAAATACTTGAAAGTGTAGGCAGGATATTTCCTTAAAGTAACCAAACATCTCAAGAAACTATAGCAGAAAAACATAGGTCAGATTCCATCAAATTCAAGATTCTGAGTAGCACAGGAAACAATTCATTTGGTAAAGCAAATCCTTTGGAAGAATCTAAAGTTTTTGTCATGTAGACTTTTGACATGTTTTTAATATCTATACAATATATAGATTTCAGGAATTAAATAATAAATAATTAAACAAAACACTCAATACATGGAACAGAAAAAGAAATTTGGAAAAAGTAAAAGTATAAATGGTGTATATATTTGTATGTATATAAATATATATGGAAAATTTCAATATCCTTACTCATAAGCAAAGTGTAAGTCTAAGCTATATCAACCTTCCATGTTTCTCCAGTCAGGATGACAACCCTAAGAAAGGAAATGTGAACAAAGGCTGGAACACATTCAGGTAGAGGAGTACACTCATTCACTGGACCTTTCAACGTGAAAGTAGGTAAGGAGAAGTAATATGTGTTCTATTTATATTTAGTTTCATTTAGCCATATAGAATACATATGTTACTTGCAAGAATATAGAATTATTACCTTATTAAACAAAAAATGCTATACTCAAAAAGGCAACTTGCATGCTCTCAAAAATAATGACTAGAAGATGTGTGTATGTATATATGTGTGCATATATGCACATGTGCATGTGCATGCTTGTGTGTATATGTACATGTATGTGTGTGTTTGTGTGTGTTTGATAAAAATCTATATGGGAGTATTTTTAACCTTATTAATTTGCAAATACAGTGAAAAAATAACAATGAAAATTTAAAAATGACAAAATGAAGGTGTTTGGTTAGAGTAAAAGTTGATAGTTTATGGTAGTTTTAGCTATTATTAACTTCACTGATGGCCTTCTCATGGAGAAGGCAAGAATGTGATGAGGCTACCCACTTTCAAATTTTTAGCAACTATTAGGATAAGAATGCCAGGGTTCATTGTACTCCATTACTATACTATCTGTACATCTATAGTGTACAATATATGTAACACTAGACAGATCATACTTAGGTAGATTTTATGTTGGTGTGAAGATCAAGAAGGGCCTCTTTCAGTTTATGTATTCAAGTATGTAATGTGGTGCATAGGCTATGATGCCACAACAATATCAATATCTTAAACAATCCTACAAATGTTTTATATTCCCTTTTATCACAAAACAAACTTGTTAAAAATGACATCTCATATCTCTTATGTTGGGAATATTTTCTTCATTTTAGTAGGTCAAAGTAATCATAAAGAATTATGAGTACAAAACCAAAGGTCATAGTTTGCATGGCTTGAGGCCTAAAATGAACGAACACCAAGAGATTGCAGAGTATACAAATTACCTCTTGGTTCTTCATGGGGAATTCATCCCAGCAACACATTGAGTTCAAGAGTCCTGACCCCTCCAGCTGGAAGGTAAAACACAGCTCTTCCACTAAACAACTAAATGTGTGGCAATTTGTTGAACTTCAATAGAAACCTTTTATGTATGCATACTAATTGAATAGAGAATTATACTATGGAGAGAAAGGTAGTTGTGATTATGTCCTGGAAAATCTCTATTAGTCATATTCATAACACAAGTCAAATAAAGAAGAACACTCAGACTTATGTGCAACCAAAAATATCATAAGACAACATCACATAATAAAATGCTTTTCAAACTGTGGTTGGTTTGGATTATTCAGTTCTGCATGCCAAGTGAAGTAAATTTTTCTTTTTCATAAATCAACTCATTCATTTTCACCTTGTCAAGTTTACCTTAAGGGAAAACTTCATCCATTTTTCAAAATGAAAAATTATGATCAACTTTCGAAAAGCTGCAATAATTATAGAAACAAAACAAATGTATAAATAGCACACTACAGGTGGTCTTGCAGTCAACTTGCCTTTCATTTAGTGTTTGACTGCCAGAGACATTTTCCCACCTCTGTGTCTTTCTCCTTGGTTTTGAATAAAAAGAAAACGGAGGTAAGAACATCTCTGATATGAAATTTATTATTTTGGAAAATATCTGTGATCTTCCTCTTTAGTGTCCTCAGTCGTTCACCCACTATAATTTGGTTATTTTGAAGGTGATAAGTCCTTGCTCAAAGTTGCTTTATCGTATCACTCCTGAAATCTCCCACAATGACGTCAGTGCTCTGTATCCTAATGGTTCCTGTGATGATGAACAAGTATATCCCCTTCATGTCATTATATCCAAGACCAAAACAAAAGAAACAAAAATAACAAAAAGGTATGCATCCACCAAAATAAAACAACAAAAAAGCCCCAAACTATCCAACTAAACAAACCTAGAAAATGAACTATAACTTAAATCATAGGAGTTGGTAACCAGAGACAACATCCATTTCTTCTCTAAAAGTGGTTGGAAAGTAAGAGTCAAAACATCTATTAATAGGATTTTCTAAATCTAAATGCTCATGAGAAAGCTGATGATGATTACCTTTGGCATGCTGAGACCAATAAAAACTATGCCACAGTTATGTGGAAGGACCCTCTTACCTTTAAATGGAATGGCCTGGACCCAGTTCTCATATGGGGCTGAGGATTGATATGGCTGTTTGATGCCAAAAAGGCACAGCTAAATGGCTGTCTAAAAGATTAATGAAATAAATAGATACCCCCACAAAGCCAGGCACAATTATAAATAAGATGAATAGCAATTGACATCCAGGGAAGAGAAATCTCCCTGAGAATTCCCTTCTTTTTCCTTTCCAGGTAAAAATGAATCACCCATGGTATTTGCTGTTGGAAGTTTTAATCCTGATGCTGGCCTCTGGACTTACACTACTCAGACCTTTGATGGGCCATTGACAAGGACATCAAACAGCTATAGATTACATCACTAATCTGAAGAAATCCCTCGTTTCACTGTCTGAAGTGATCTCCAAAAATTACAAAGAACATTATTGGACTTGATTTATTCTTTTACAATAGAAAAGACTGCTTACAGCCCTTAAGGAAGAATGCTGCTTTTACATAGACAAGACAGGGATGGTTAAATAGAACATTAAAAAAGTCAGAGAAGGCCTTGAAGAGAGAGAGAGAGAGAGAGAGAGAGAGAGAGAGAGAGAGAGAGAGAGAGAGAGAAACTGGCACAAGAATTGGTTTTCAACCCCTTCATTATTGTCAACCCTACTTTCTTCCATTTTGGGAATGATAATTGGGTTACTTTTGCTTATTTCTTTTAGTCCCTGGGCCTTAAATATGCTGACTAACTTTGTGAAACAACAGATAGATAATTTTGACTGCAAAACCTATCCAGATACATTATCATAAATTAGCTATGGAAGAATACAAGACTCAAATGAGGTTGTTACTCTATCTAGGGTGTTTCCAAAACCCATCTCTTCCCAACCTAAAAGAGGGGACTTCTGCCCCTAGATCAAACAGAGAGGGGCTACCCAGAACCCCCTCTGACTGGTGATTTAAATTATTGCTTAGGCTGCGAGGCTAAACACTGCAAGGGAATATAAATAAAAATTAAAAATATCCTTCTGGGTTCCCTGAGGGACAAACCTGACTGCATAGGGGTTGGTGTCAAAAGTATCCCCTCTCTAGGAAAAGACATCAGGACAGGTATGGCCCTTATGCCTCACTGAATGAAAGGAGGACCAGAGCCATTCCAAGGTCCCTTTTAATTACTGGAGGTCAGGCCTCTATCCCTGCCTTTGCAAGACTGGAATTGCCACAGTCCTTCCATACTTGGAGAAAAAAGATGTCAGCGGCAGCCTTGCTTATACACTGAAGGCCTAAAATCAGCCATAGGCCAAAGTCAGCCTGCTAACACAAAGCCTTGGTCTCTGTGGAAAAACACTGAAACAGATGGTTATAAGATATTGTCAACAGGCAGCTTTGATGGAAATTTACCAGCCTGGATTAGAACTAATAGCCATAGGCCTTGTGAATAGGTAACCTTGGTGGATAGTACCAGCTTAGAGAAGAAAAGAACGATTCATAGAGTCATAGTGACATATTCCCTGAACCTTCACCAAGCTGATACTCTGTTCTGGAAGATATCTGTACCCTCCCCCTCACCCCCCATAACCTCTATGCTCCTGTGTCATCTCCTTCCCCACATATGCCTTTTTGTGTTTATAACCCCTGTGTAAAAATGTAAAAATCACGGTTTGATTAAAAATTTTTTTAAAAAGTTCACGAAATACGTTGTTTTAAAGTTGCTGAAATTTCTGTATGCTATATTTTACTCATTTAAAAAAATCTAAAATTACTTACATGTACTCAGATTGTTATTATATGGATTTTGATTAAACGAGGCAAAATTCAGGTATCCTATTCTTTTTGCCAGCTTTTGAGTGAGATTGAATTCTGAAGTTTCCTAAGTAGTACTGTAATTTTACACCCAATATTTTATGACACTGCTGTTTTCTACATTGTCTGATGCCACATAACTTTTTAAAATATGAGTAGTTTGCAGTAAAGCACGCATGATTTAGGGTCTAGCATGTTTCATTAGAAGTATTCGTCTTCTGTTTCCAAAGTTTACAGACAAATTAGTTATGCTTTAAAAATGTTTAATTCATGTTTCTTTCAGGAAGATATGTGTGTTTTATGCCAATATATAAAGTATTGGGGTGTTTTGGTTTTTGTTTTGATATTGTTTAACCTTTGAATGTGTATGTATTATGTATATGTGCACATGTTTGCTCACGTGCCTGTGGGAACATGTCTGCCATGCTGCATCTGTGATGTCAGTGGCAGTTACTGTTTCTGCTTTGTGTCCTCACTGGGTCTACCAGAATAGCTGTCTTGTGATCTGAGGATTTTCCTGCTTCTTTCTCCATCTTAATATAAGAGCACTGATATTACAGATAAAAAAAAACCTATCTATTAATAGCCTATAAACAATTCATATCAAATATACTATAAGCAAACTGAAAAAATAGAATACACTAGGTTCTAGAGAGATGTCTCAATAGTTAAGAGAGCTTGCTCCTATTGCAGTTTGGTTGCTAGCACTTCCAGTCACAGAAGATTCAATGCCATTTTCTGGCCTTCTTGGGTACCTGCACACATCACACACACACACACACACACACACATACACACACACACAGAGAGAGAGAGAGAGAGAGAGAGAGAGAGAGAGAGAGAGAGAGAGAGAGAGCAAGATGGGGGCACACAGACACACAAGCACAGACACCCAATTAAAAATTCAATTAAATATTATAAGTTTAATCCATCTTTGTTCATATAACACCTATAATAGTATCTGAACTAGAAATGTACTAAGGAATGTTTGTGAAATAGTATTGTAAAGCATGTCTTTGAATTTTCTTATATAATATATTACCATTCTGCTTTAACAGATCTGTAGTATGGATAGGAAGTCCCCAATACATATACAGCAGAGGACTGCTGGGTCTGGGTTCAGTCAGAGAAGATGCACCTAACCCTCAAAAGAGCGGAGCCACCAGGTTTTGGAGAGGTCTATTGGGGTGGGGGTGGGGAGATGAGGACATACTCCTCTTGGAGACCGGGATGGGGTGAAGGAAGAGGTATAAGATGTGGAACAATAAGAGGGTAGACCAGGAGGGGGATGAAATCTGGAGTGTAAAGGAAACAAAAAGATTAAATAAGATTTAAAAAAAGAAGAAGAAATTAGTGCTTATGACTTAGGAGGTGTGAGGAGTTCAAAACAAGTTGATGATGCAGCTCATATCCACAAATTCACAGAGAACTTTTTTTCTTGTATGTTAATAAATAATTCTGAGAGAGTGAGAGGTACCCTGCGACGGAAATGAAACAGAAATAAAGATCAAGAGAAAGAGAAGGATAGGGAGAGGAAGAAAGGATATGTTGGAGAGGAAGATGGGGAGAAAGAAGTAAAACGGAAAGGAGAGGGAAAGGACAAGGCATTGTGAAGAGTTTATTATAAATAGTGATTATGTGGGAGCTCATCACTAGAGGAAATTGACTCTCCTACTGGCTGCACCTATTCACCCTCCATTGCCTTTCAGCTAGGGCTGGAGCCTTGTATAATTTCCTTGACAGGTTGGCTGGTGTTGTTAGTAGTCTGGTCTTTTCAGACAATCTCATTGTTTAGAGTGCATACATGCATTTTCCCTGTCATGTTTAGGTGACATCATTTAATGACATGTTCTAAGCCTCTGTCTCTTGCAATTTTTCTGCTCCCACCTTCCACTCTAAAGTGGGTATCTTTAAATATAAATCTAGTCAAGCACCACCCCAGTTTTAAAACTGCTTCTAGTTTAGGTCATGGGGAAGTTATTATGGAGATATTTAAAATTCTAAACCAGGCATTAATAAACATTTTCTGTAAAGGGCAATATGGAAAATATTGTAAACTTTGTGGGTTATACAGTTTTATTTTAAATACACAAGTTTGTCAATAGCAGGAAAAGAGTGGAAAAAAAGTTTCTATATGAATGTATAAGTATGGGTCCATCTGAATGAAATTTCATTCATGATTAGTGAAGTTAAGCTTATTATATTTCAAAAGTAACAAAATATATTATTTTTAATGCTTTTCCTATTACTATAAACTGAAAACAAATTATTTCTGTGGTTTTAAATACAAATATTTACAAAGAAGTTACACTGTACATTCAATTAGAAAGTCAAAATTAGTAACCCTGTAGGGCTACTGAAGGAAAGTAAGTCATTGTCTTCAGTGCCGTCACCACTGGTAGGGTATTCGTGCTCAAGGAGATAGCTTCATATTCATATTCATGTGAGCCATATGAGTGCATATGGTTAAACTTAGTATGCCCAAAACAATACAAAACAACAACAACCCACCATAATGTATATCAGAGTAGGATAAGAACTTAGTGGGATTAAAAGAGATTTATGAAGACGTAAGGAGAGCAGATGGCAGAGAAACGATTGTGACCAGAATGTATCATATGCATGTATTAAATTGTGAAAGTATAAATATTTAATTAAATTAAAACCACATTCCTTCCCATGGGCCCTACAGAATAACCTTTGCTAACCTCCTAATTGAAATTAGGTCACTTTCTTCTATTCTTTCATGGGATCCTTCACTTTCCCCTTCATAGCCTTTTAAAATGAATAACGTTATATTGATTTTATAATTATTTTAAAGCTATTTTCTTATCACTGGACTGAAAGCTAAAGAAGAGCAGGGTTTCTGACTCCCCTGCTCAAATACAATACTTATGAGCCCCCTGTCTTGTGTTCAGCACACACTAGAAATTTTATGGAAATTGTTGAAGATGGTATCAGTTTCTTTTCTATGAAACTGCTATAAGGAAACTGGCAAACATTTTACATGAAAATATACAGGAAATGAAAAAAACATAGTTTTCTAAAAGATAAACGAATTAGATTTATACTAGTTGGGGAAGACAATCTTCTCATCGATTTATGTTTCCTGGCCTTCTACACCACATTTCACTTTCTTGTCCTATTCGGCAGAGGTTAGCACATTAGCATCCACTGGGCATCATGCTCAGTTTCTCCAGTGATGCAGAAGTTCCCTAGAGCCACAGCCTCCTTAGACTCCATGGCCTTTATGCAAATTAACTTTCACAGAAAGTTTCATCACTTATCCATCAATTAACTAGTTAGTACCAGACCTGAACTTCATCCCAAATTTAAATGTCATAATAAGTTGCTTGTGCACTCTCACTTGAGATGGCTTTTTTTTTCTCATTCATCATCTTAGGATTTTCCTTTGAGAAAAGTAATTCTATTTCCACCAAACAGTACCTGGGTAAATCATTGTGTGCAGAGATGGCAATGGCACCCTCACATTTTAGGCATTTTTACTTATATAAGCCAGTTTCTATTACAGAAATTCCCTCTTCAAGCTCCTTCTAAGGAACACATACATTTTTTATTACAAAGAGATAAAGAAATCTGCAGCAAGTTAAATCATGTTTCTTTGGCAAAGGCAGTAATTAATGTTTCAGACAAGAGGTTTCAATTTACGTATCTGTGGAATTTTTAGATGCACCCCATTTATATTTGTCTACAGCCGGATAAAGAAAGATACCAAGATAGCAAGCCAATTGGGACAAAAAAATAATTTGGCTTTTTCAAGAGTCTGAATTATGATTGTTAAGATGTTCCAAGGGGATATCAAGTTGAATGCTATTATCACTTGTGAAACTACTTAATTGCATTTTTCTATTCTTACATATCTTTCTCAAACTTGAGATGATGAGCTATTGCTTTTCTTTGTCATAAAGATATTTTTTCTTAGTTTACTGGTAGGAAATAAGGCTGTTCAGAATTTGCATGTTTATAATTGTGTGTGGTCTGGCATACATGTGTTCCAGATTGAATTTTAAATATAGCTTTAAATGTCTTAAGAGAATGTCGGGCACAGTTTTGTTTGATTGGGATGGAGATGGCCCTTATGAGGGGGAAAGACTGAAGGAGATACCGAGAATAATGGTTTTGTAAGTGAAAAAAAAAAAAATGTCACTGGGAAATGCAAGAAGGAAAAAGAGTAGATATAGGGGAAGAGGTAAAGAAGAAACTAATTCTTCCTAGGGTGATGCATAGTTAAAATGATATTCTTTTCAGTAATAAGAGTGTTAAATTCAAATCTGAAAAAAACTTGACTGTCACCAATTCAACAATATTTTCATGCAAGCTATACCTATATGTATTTCAATAAATACATCACATATATAAAATCAAATTAAAATACTTTGACAAATCAACAATTTTGAAATACTGATAATGTGATATAAGATACTCATTTAGACCACTAACACATGGGATAGTCTACCTTGCCACATGCCTTACTCTATTGCGGTTCTTTCAGTTGATACACAATATTTAATCTCAACTTTTAATATGAAATATCTGTGGAAGGCACACTGTATGTCACATGTCCAATGTCTTGTGACTAGCTGTAGGAAGAGATTCATAATAAGGAACAAATATATTAAGTCTGATCACTCTTTTGTTAAGTAGAACTACTCCATATACCAGAATCAGCTTTCATACAGTAGTAATGTCAGTGTCTCCAGATATAATCAAGTATGGCAAAAATAGGTCAGGTTGTAAGAACAATGGTTGTAGGACCAGACAGTGGTTATTTTAATTATATATTTTTATTATATTTTTAAATTTTAATTATATATTTTTAATTTTAATTATATATTTTATTATATTTTTATTATATATATTATATATTTATTTATATAATTATCTTGTAAGCAGGTACATATCTTGTCTCAAAATTCATGTTTTACAATTTCGGCATTTAATGAGCTGCTGTTGGAAATGCTTTCATCTTAGTATGTACTGAGAGTTTTGCAGTTGATCTGGACAAAAACCATGACTCAGAAGTACCTTGGAGACACTGATGAGTATTCAAAGAACTATCATATGAACTTTTAATAAATCCATAGTAGCAATTAGTTCCCATCACTTTATATAGCTATTGGATCTTGACTGCTTCCCACGTGTCTGTATGATAAATATTTGGTATCTAAAGTGATATTATTGGAGGGATTAGATAAATGAATAACTTAAGTGTCTTATTTTTTGTAATTCCTATTGTGAGTTTAATGGCTGCTCAGTAAGTATTTTGAATAAGAATAGTTTCTATAGGTTTATATATTGCAGCACTTGTCCTGTATTTGGTAGAACTGTTTAGAAAGAATTAGTAGGTGTGGCCTTGTTAAAGGAGATGTAACTGTGGCCTGGATTTAAGGATTCACAAGCTTATATCGTTTCCAATTAGCTCTTCCTCCTGGTTATTATTTCAACACTTTAGTTCTCAATTAATGCTCTAGTGTTATGCTCCTTGTCATGATGGTCATAGACTCAGTATTTAGATGGTAAAACACAATAAACTCTTTTCCTATAATTTATTTTGGCATCTCTTCACTGCAATAAAAATATACTGAAAACACTTAGCTTTCTCACTTCATTTCTAATTAATAGCTTCATGCTTTCCATGGAGATGTCTTTATTTTGAATCATGATACCAGTATGTATGTGATAATTAATTGAAACTGTTTGAAAATGTATCTAGAAACTTATTGGCTGAGAAAAGTGGAAAGTGGTTGTTTCCCAGCTATGCATACTATAGAAATACAGTCAAATGGCTGGCTTAATAATGTATAGACTCTGTAGAAGTAAGTTATTTTGTTTCCCGGGTTTCCCAGTATTAGTTGTAGGAGTGTCTTAATTTATGGTACTTATCTGTTGCCTGTTTTTCATATTTATATTAACTTCACTTTTTTCTTTTTTTTCTCCTGTATATTTTCCATCTGTTACTTTATTTAACAATTTACATGACATTTGAATAAATAAAACCTCCCCTCTACATTTTTCTTATAACATTTTTATACTATTCAGTGCTTAATATCATCATGTAATATAACAAGAAATGCTGCAACATTGGGTTATCATTGTATTTTAGGGACTCTCGCTCAATCTACCAAAATACTACATATCCAATACATTTAAAACAGTTAAAATATTTCTGAGATAAAATCTATCTATGTGCATGCTAACCTTCATGTCAATATTAACTACAAGTGCATTATAATATAGGTATTTGTACAAGTTTTTTTTAATCACTAATGTATAGAGATATACAGTAGAAATCATGTTATATACGCTCTTGCATGTATGCCCAAATTTATTGTGTGCAAAAACATTGTTCGTTCATTTAAAATTTCATATATTATTTTCTCTTTGTTCTCCCTTCCAGTTCTTTCTTCTTAATGGAAAATGTTAAATTTTACATAAGAACTTCAGTGTCTCTTATCCAAAATTCTTCATACTACATGTGATTCAGATTTCAAAAATGTTCAGGCTTTTTAATACTTGTAGATTTGTTAGTTGAATATGTATAATCCTGCCATATAAAATCTAAAATATTTTATATCTAATTATTTTGATTATCAACCTATAGAATGTTAAATGTTTCTAAGCATTTATTATTTCTCTGTATCAATATTTAATTTATTCATTTTATGTGTATGGGTGTTACACCTACATGTATGTCTGTGTACCAAGTACATATTTGATTACCTTGGAGAATATTGAGGTTATTATATTTCACCTAAATAACGTTTTGATCCATCATGTGGATTCTAGAAAATTTAACCTGTCTCCTGAAAGAACAGACAGTACTCTGAATTGCAGAGCCATTTCTCTGGCCCCAATTTTCTCTATTATAAATTTGACATTAAAATTGCATTAAAACTCATGTAGGACAGTATGGGTTGGTACAAACATTCCCTCCTTCCTTTCTTGTAAATGGCATACTGGTGTTAACGAGCTGTGGCTATTTGTTACTCAATGGCATCGCATCCATAGGAAGTGAGGCTGGGGTATGTTTTACTGATAGAAAGTCGAAGTTCTACAAGCTTGTTGTAGGAGGACACGGTTCTGCTACATTGCATTCGCAGTGGAGCTCAGTGCATAGGCAGTAGAAGAGGAGGTAGAGCTGGGAGAGATAAAGACGAAGGGGAGGGGAGAAAGAGAGGAATGGGAGGGGAGAAAAGAGGAAGGGGAGGAGAGGAAGGAGGCTATCAGCCATGGAGAATCACAGATAAGTTGAAAGCTGTCCTGGGTAGCAACTTCTATCAAAAGGTTAGATATTGGGTAACAACTCTAATTGTGTGGGCATCTTGTTTATTGGGCATTTCTACATATATAAATCCTTTAGATAATCATTAAGCTTTAAGAGTCTCATTTCTACCGGGTACTGCAAAGATAGAAGATATTGTCTGGGGTTCAGCTGAGCTTTGTGGATGCAGCATTGTGGATTGGCAGAGCCATTCCCCACACTCACATCTCCTGGGTGCCAGAGAATGTGCATCTAGCTAGCCAGAGCCCCAGTCAGAGCCTAGGAGCAGTGGGAACATGGTGGCTGCCTGGGAACAAGCCAGACCAGGCACCATTTTCTAAATATCACCCCTATAGCTGATCATGTCTTGACAGATTGAATTTTCTCTAACTTTTTGATTTATATTTGCTACTCCATCAAATGAGATGTCATAGTGATAAATAAGATTTCATTCATCTAAAACAATTTGATTTGGGGCTTAGATTGTTTTTACATCAGAGTTTAGCCTAGTCTCACACAGAATGGTCTTGAGAGGTTAAATTTTCTACTCAATGTGGCACATATGTGAAATCATAGCACTTGGAATATAGAGGAAGAAGGATCAAGAGTTCCAAACTAGGTTGGGTGACATCAGCTTGGTTTGCCTGAGATCATGTCTCAACTCTTCCTCCTGAAAAAAAAAATAATAACATGCATTGTATAGTGTCCTTTTACATAAGTAATGGTGAATAGTGTTTGAAGTATTTATTTACCTGGAGTAAATTCAAGTCTGTTAATGTCTATAAAAATTCATGGAATTCTGGTTTAAGAGCTATTATTATTTGCATATGATTTTTATAGTTCAAAATAATAATAAACATAAGTTGGTAGCTTAAAGTATCCAAGCTGCAAGTCATTAAAGTGGAATAAGCTCTTGAAAATGAATATAGACTCTGATAAATGCATATATTTAGTCAAACATTTCTGAATGTACTTTCTCTAACGGGCAAATTCAGAAGCATGGAAATAAATGCAAGTAATTTGAGTGCTCTGCACTGGCATTTAAATACAATGAGAAAAAAATGTTAATAGGATAAGTACCAGAAAGGATTAAGTGTCGCTAAACACTAAAGAGGATTAGTTATTATCCTGCCTTTACAGGCACCCAGGTTTCATGTGGCCAAGTAGATACGAAACAGAGAGCCAAGCTTAGAAATTGGATTTTTTTTTTTCCTTTTGCAGCAAGCTTATATTAAAATCAGTTTTACTATGGCATATAACTAAACAAGTAACATAACACCTGAGCTTGCCTGTAGATAATCTAAAATGTAGTATGCTTTTAAATGTATGTTAGCAGAATTTCAAAGATGTTTTTATGCTAAACATTGCTTTTAAGATAAGCACCTGGATTTGTTATGAAACAATAGTCAGCCTTTTCAAAACGATCTTTCATACAAACACAGTAAGTCCTCAGTGTCGATGTCAACGGGAGATGCAGATTGGCAGTTTTTATTTCATCTATTGCATACATTTCTTTACATTAAGATGAAAAAAAGTAGTATCAAGTGCTCAGACAGAAACTTACTCCATTTTATTATAACTAGGCTTAGGTTTCAGTTTCCCAAAGAAGCAGGCAAGCATTTCAGGAAAAAAAAAAAAAAAAAAAAAAAAAAAAAACACAGAAAATGGGCCATTAATCAGTAATGGCCCCTGACATCTAGCAGAAAGAGACAGCCAGCCCAAGGACTGAGACAGTTCCTGGAATTTCTTTAAGGCTTGAACAAAAATGATAAAGCTAATATAGTGACCAATTAGAAATGTACTAATGTAACTGCTGCTTACCTAGCCAATCTTATTAAAAATGACCCTAACCTTTCTAAAATTTTCCTACTATGCTTTGAACTCATCTCTCTGTCACCACTTTCTATGAATGGCTGACTTCCACAGGCTAGTACTGTCTGAAGAATAAATGCTCTTTGCTTTTGCATACTTTTTGAGTCTGGGGCCTTCCTTCAGAGACTCTTGGACCCTTACATTTGGTGCATGGGCCTGGATTACCGGGTTCTCCCTGACTCAATAGGAGAGCAATTGGCTCTCCACCAATCAGTAAGTTGGGCCATGCCTCTGTGTTGTGTGTCTTTGTCTCATTTTATGCTGTTTGTCTTTATTTCAGCACATTCTTTGATTTGTCTGGTATCCTGGATACAACCAGGAGACCAATATAGGTGGGGTGAAAGCTCCAACTCTCTAGATTCTTTTCTGATAGAGCTAGAGAGCTCTAGTCTGACTCAGCGTTTAGTGGACAAGGACTGGTCATTCCCTTCCAATGGAGCCTGGTTATGAAGTAGGTTATCATATGTATCATTTCGATTTCTTTTTTGATCCCCTGTAGACCTGTTTCTGTATTTATGTGTTCATATTTTGCTTGTCCTCTGCTACTTTCTTAAAAGGCACCATAAGACAGGCAACAAGCTCCACCCCATTGTACCTAGTTTGATCAATCTTTAGGGACTTCAAACACGTAAAGGAGAATGTGGGTTTAAATCTTTTGCAGGGATAAATGACCTATATTCACTGTAGGATGGCCAGACAGGAGCACCTTCCATCTTCCTATCATCTAATTGGCTAAAAGTATTATGTATGGGAACCCTGGACACCCTGGCCAGGTCACACATGACTAGTATCTGGTGGAGATCCCTGCTTCATGGCTAAGTCCTGTCTTGCAACCAACTCCAGAAATCTTGCAGATTAAGGAAACAGAGCAGTTGAAGGACCTTAAGCTGATGATTTTTACCTCCATCCACTCCAGAGGAAAACCTGTATCCTTATGATCTTGTCCCAAATTAGGAGATGCTAAAAGTCTACTGGAAGATTCTAATGAGGGTGTCTCTGGAGGCAACTTGAAGGCCCACAAATTTGTCTCTAAAACAAGACAGCCTATACCAGGTAAAGAGGAAAGCCTTGGAGTATTTCTCAAGGGGTTACTGGAAGCCTACTGCACATACATGCCTCTTGATCCTGAGGCAAGGGAAAACCAGTCTGCTGTAAATTTAGCCAACCAGTTGGCATCAGACATCTGCATAAAACTTCAGGGGAAAAGATTCAAAGATAAGCAAATGGCTGAGCTCATGGCAATAGCCAAAATGGTCTACAACAATAGGGCATCTGAAGAGCAAGACTGGGGACATGCCAAGATGTTACTGCCAGCCAATGGGAGAGAGACATCAGATATTTGAGTGTTGAAAAAATATAGCATATGGAAGAGGAGGGAGAAGCATGCCCTCTTGGGCTGCCTCATTTTCAAAAAGACCAAAGTACCTGTTGTAAAGAAATGGGGCATTGGAAGAACAAATGTTCCAAGAGACTAAAAGGGAGAGAGCCTAAAGTTCTGAAAATAGAAGAGATAAGTGACTGAGAGCATTGGGGCCCACAGCCTCTCCATGAGCCATGGGTAACCCTAAAGAAAGGGGAGAAGCCAATAGACTTCCTAGTAGACAAAGAAGCACAACATTCTATCTTGAAACAACCTATGGGACCTCTGTCCAACAAGAGAACATGGATTCAAGGTCCACTAGAACTACCCAAAGAAAGGTGGACTTGAGAAATGGAACATATAACCCATTTATTTGTGGTCATCTCCAGATACCCACACCTGCTCCTTGCCCAAGATCTTCTGACTATGATGGAAGCACAAGTCCACTTTGGTCCCCAGGGAGTTCAAGTTCTTAATGATAATGGTCCCATATCTTGACTGTGGCACTAGAGGAAGAATATAAGCTTTATGCAACATGTCCTTTGAATATAGATAAGGACCATACCTAGAGAAGTTATGGGAAGAGATTCCAGGGTTATGGGCAGAAAAAAAAAAATCCCACAGAGCTAGCAAAATGCCCCAGTCCTGGTGCAAATAATGTCCAATGCCAGCCTGGCCAGATTCCACCAATACCATTTGATACAAGAGGTAAAATTAGGAATGACATCATACACAGATTGACTTTAGGAAGAAGGGATACTAGTCCCTTGCCAGTTGGAATGGAACATTCCTTTCCTGCCAGTAAGAGAGCTCCATTCTAATGACTACTGGCCTGTATGGGACTTACTCAAAGTCAAAAAATGGATAAAAGATAGCTCCCTATAGTGCCCAACCATTATACTTTGCTGAGCAACCTGCCACTCAAATGAGATATTTACATCATACTGAACCTCAAGAATGCCTTCTTTAGTTTGCCACTAGTCCCAGCTAGTCAGCCCATATTTGCCCTCAAATGTAGTCACCCAGAACACAGGTTTAATAGACAACTAACTTGGACTAGATTGCTACCAGGATTCAAGAACTGGCCCACCATCTTTGATGGGGCACTTGATGAAAAACTCAGTGAGTACTGGCAGACTCATTCCTAAATAAATCTCTACCAGTATGTTGATGACCTCTTTATAGCTGCCCCACATGAAGACACTTGCCAGGGAACTGGACCAGACAGGATATCAGGTGTCAAAAAAAAAAAAAAAAAAAAAAAAAAAAAAAAAAAAAAAAAAGGGACAACTCTGCCAAAACTAGGTAAACATACTTCAGATACATATTCAAGGAGTGCTAATACCTGCTGTTTAAGGCTCAGAAAGAGTCAATCCTCAACACTCCTGTTCCTGAGACTCAGTGTTAAATTTATGAGTTTCTGGGCCCAGCAGGGTCCTCTAGATCCTGGGTACCAGGATTTATAGAGATTCTTAGACCCTTCTATGAGGCCACTAGGGAATAGGGGAGTACCTTAAATTATACTCCTGAGATGAACAAAAACTTTTACAGACTCAAGGAAGCCCTTCTTAAAGCCCTGGCACTCACCATGCCAGATAATCTGTAAGCCTGTCCACCTGAATATAGATGAAGATACAGGCATAACCAAGGGGATGCTGACCATGAATGTAAGTCCTTGGAAAGGACCTGGATCCTACCTGTCCTAAAAGCTGGATCCCATAGCACAAGGATGACCAACTTTCCTATGTTGCATGTAATAATTTAAAAAATCCACAATGTCACCAGATATAGTCTAGTAATGTGGTTTCCCCTTCCCCATTGGGAGCTGCAAACTAAGGTCTTCCCTGGTTCTCTGTGGTAACTTCCAAGCCATCTCCCCTCTGCTGCTAGCTGTCACAAAACCTCATAACTCAGTAAAATCAAAACTCTAGAGCCTTGTAATTTATCAGACAGATTTATAACAGTAATTTGCAACTCACAAAACACCCACACAATGAACTCAAAGCCAATTGATATTGATACAATCTTCCCACCTAGATTGGACAAATTATCCTATATTATTATATTTCCTCTATGATATTCATAGGTACCTCTGGCTATTTCAAGCCATGTGGATCTGCTTTTTCCTCTTCCTCCATCTTCTCTGTCCTTCTGTCCTCTCTGTCTCTTTCTGTCCCGTCTCTAAAACTCTCATCCTGCCATCTTTTTCTACTACCCAATCACAGGCTCTAGCCTTATCTTTTGCCTGCTCTCCCCTGTATATAAACAGCAATCCACATCTTAGAGGCCACTGCATTTTTGGTTAAGGATGCAGGTAAAAATTAGCATGGGACAAGAACTGATCATAACCACCTTTCATGCCATCAAAATAGTTAACACCCTACAAACACACACACACACACACACACACACACACACACTGGATATCTAATACTCCTCTGATGCCTTAGCATGTTGGGCTGCATATCTCTCTTGCTGCTATGATGCTGGAGTGCCACCTGCATGCTGTTTGGGAAAGGAAGAATCTGGTCCAAGATAGGAGGTCCTAGCTTGTGTTTCTCCAGATGAGAATCTCCCCTCTCCCCTCTCCCCTCTCCCCTCTCCCCTCTCCCCTCTCCCCTCTCCCCTCTCCCCTCTCCCCTCTCCCCTCTCCCCTCTCCCCTCTCCCCTCTCCCCTCTCCCCTCTCCCCTCTCCCCTCTCCCCTCTCTCCCCTCTCCCCTCTCTCCCCTCTCCCCTCTCTCCCCTCTCCCCTCTCTCCCCTCTCCCCTCTCTCCCCTCTCCCCTCTCTCCCCTCTCCCCTCTCTCCCCTCTCCCCTCTCTCCCCTCTCCCCTCTCTCCCCTCTCCCCTCTCTCCCCTCTCCCCTCTCTCCCCTCTCCCCTCTCTCCCCTCTCCCCTCTCTCCCCTCTCCCCTCTCTCCCCTCTCCCCTCTCTCCCCTCTCCCCTCTCTCCCCTCTCCCCTCTCTCCCCTCTCCCCTCTCTCCCCTCTCCCCTCTCTCCCCTCTCCCCTCTCTCCCCTCTCCCCTCTCTCCCCTCTCCCCTCTCTCCCCTCTCCCCTCTCTCCCCTCTCCCCTCTCTCCCCTCTCCCCTCTCTCCCCTCTCCCCTCTCTCCCCTCTCCCCTCTTTCCCCTCTCCCCTCTCTCCCCTCTCCCCTCTCTCCCCTCTCCCCTCTCTCCCCTCTCCCCTCTCTCCCCTCTCCCCTCTCCCTTTCCCCTCTCTCCCCTCTCCCCTCTCCCCTCTCCCCTCTCCCCTCTCCCCTCTCTCCCCTCTCCCCTCTCCCCTCTCTCCCCTCTCCCCTCTCTCCCCTCTCCCCTCTCTCCCCTCTCTCCCCTCTCCCCTCTCTCCCCTCTCTCCTCTCTCCCCTCTCCCCACAGTCCCCTCTCTGCAATCATCCCCTCTCTCCCCTCTCTTCCCTCTCATCCCACTCTCTCTCTCCCCTCTCCCCTCTCTCCCCTCTCCCCCTCTCCCCCCTCTCCCCTCTCCCTCTCCCCTCTCCCCTCTCCCCTCTCTCCCCTCTCCCCTCTCCCCTCTCTCCCCTCTCCCCTCTCTCCCCTCTCCCCTCTCTCCCCTCTCTCCCCTCTCCCCTCTCTCCCTTCTCTCCTCTCTCCCCTCTCCCCTCTCCCCTCTCCCCTCTCTCCCCTCTCCCTCTCTCCCCTCTCTCCTCTCTCCCCTCTCCCCTCTGTCCCCTCTCCCCTCTCCCCTCTCCCCTCTCCCCTCTCTCCCCCTCTCCCTCTCCCCTCTCGCCCCTCTCCCCTCTCCCCTCTCTCCCCTCTCCCCTCTCTCCCCTCTCCCCTCTCTCCCCTCTCTCCCCTCTCCCCTCTCTCCCCTCTCCCCTCTCTCCCCTCTCTCCCCTCTCCCCTCTCTCCCCTCTCTCCTCTCTCCCCTCTCCCCTCTGTCCCCTCTCTGCATTCATCCCCTCTCTCCCCTCTCTTCCCTCTCTTCCCTCTCTCTCTCTCCCCTCTCCCTGCTCTCCCCTCTCTCTCCTCTCCCCACTCTCCCCTCTCTACCCTCTGCCCTCTCTCACCTCTTTCCTCTCTTGCCACTCTCTCCCCTCTCTCCCCTCTCCCCACTCTCTCCCCTCTCTGCTCTCTCTCCCCTCTCTCCTCTCTCCCCTCTCCCCTCTCTCCCCTCTCCCCTCTCTCCCCTCTCCCCTCTCCCCTCTCCCCCTCTCTCCCCTCTCCCCTCTCCCCTCTCCCCTCTCCCCTCTCCCCTCTCTCCCCTCTCCCCTCTCCCCTCTCTCCCCTCTCCCCTCTCTCTTCTCTCTCCCTCTACCCCCCTCTCCCCCCTTCTCCCCTCTCTCCCCTCTCTCCCCTCTCCCCTCTCTCCCCTCTCTCCCCTCTCCCCTCTCTCCCCTCTCCCCTCTCTCCCCTCTCCCCTCTCTCCCCTCTCCCCTCTCCCCCCTCTCTCTTCTTTCTCCTCTCTCTCTCTCTCTCTCTCTCTCTCTCTCTCTCTCTCTCTCTGTAATGAATGCCCTGCTCTCAGTCTCTTGTCTACCCAAAAGTCACTTGGGAGCTCAAGGAGTTGAGAATGAAGATCAAAGGGTTCATGCTTCCTCTATGCACCAGGCAAGAAGGGGATGGCTAAGGCTGGATGGGGGTGGAATCTGATTTGGTTTCCAGTGAGTGCTAAGAGTACAGAAGAACAAATGAGAAATGGCATTCTCTAGGAGGATTAGGTATGGTTCTTTACTATGAAGGCCTCTCCCCAAAGGAATTTTTGATGAAGGAGATGGTCCTTGCTTATGCAAACTCCTTCATTTATGCTAAATATAAAGGCATGTGTCTTACTCAGGGTGAACAAGGGAGTCAATCTCTTTTGTCGGAAGGAATGTCCAAGAATAGATGATCATTGGCTAAATACTTGGGGCCTATCTAGACCTTATTAACATGGAGAACTCTAGAATTTAATAAAACATGTTTGATTATCATGCTCCTTTCAGTGGGGTGTCATGGTTACATGTTCCAGCCCAAGGAGAGTCTGGCTGGGAGTTGGTTCCAACACCTGACATTTGCAGTTATGATATTTACTTGGGTTTTTGAACCTGTTTCAGCCTTACCAACCATTCTATCTGGTCTACTGTGGGGCATGGTCTACTTGCCCCACATTACCAGTTTTTGCTTCTGAACTGGCCCAATATCTAGTAGCACCCTGACTCAGCCTTTAACTTGACCACTCTACTGCTGAATCCAGATCTAGATGTCACAAGTGACTGATTAGTAGTATTGAGCCACATCAGAAATCCAAAGACAGATCTGACAGATGTCCCCTGGCCAGATGTGGAGATAGTCTATTTCCTGGATGGAAGCAGTTTTATGCAGGACACAGGTATTCAGGTGTGGAAGTGGTAACTCTTGAGTCTATGACATGGGCTTTAGCACTGCCACCTGGGACATTGACCCAAAAAGCTGAATTACTTATTTTGACTGAGGCCCTAAAATTTTCCAAATGTAAGACTGATAACATCTACATGAAAGCCAGTATGCCTTTACCACTCCTCATGTCCACTGGCTCATCTATAAGGAAGGCGGGTTGCTCACAGAGGAGAAAGACTATGAAAAATAAAGATGAGATCCTGAACCTATTACAGGCAATATTGCTATCTCTCATGGTAGCCATCATTCACTGCCCAGGACATCAAAAGGGCACAGAAAAGAGGGCAAAAGGAAACAGATTGTCTGCTAAAGCTGCTAAGAGTCTGCATCAGACTCCATGGCCAAGGACATGGTAGCTATGATCTTTCCAGAGCTTTTCCTGATGCCACACTACAGGCTAAAAGAAAAAAAGGATCAAGCCAAAAGTCAAGGACTCTTTTGGAACTCGGGTATGGCTTTGTACGGCAGAAGACCATATGATCTTTCCCTTGGAATATCCTTCTTGGCCACAGGAAACTTAGAAAGCTACTAAGGGATGCTATGTAAAGATTTTTCATTTTGTTCATTTGTAGGATGCGGTCATTTCTCACTTCCCTGTCTGTAAGGCAATAAATTACTTGACTATAGATCAAGGGACCCTGGAAAACAGGGTATGTGGACAAAGGCCAGGTACAAATTGGTAAACAGACTATACTGAAGTCAATCTAGGTCTACATGGATATAAGTACCTTTTACTCTTTGTAAATACCTTTTTAGTTTCGGTGGAAACATTCTCCACCAAGAAGGAAAATGCCATTTTAGTAGCCAAGAAGCTGCTAGAAGATATCATTCCCAGTTATGGATTACCTTCATTGTTGAGACCTAATTTGAATATAGACAATATTTGCAGATAAAGGAAAATTTCATGAGTACAGGATGAACCAGAATGGCCCATAATTCAACAGGAGTAGACATTATGGTTTATGGTAGAACACTGAATGCTTTATAATAGAAATTCAGTTTAATGTTCATTATGTGGTTAAGTGATGTTTAAGTAAGTTCAGGATATCCACAGTGGCAGTTTCTGTGCAGTCATCCAACTATTTTTCATCTCTATTATTTTCTAAGTTCAAAAGAGTTTAAATGGTTTTCTTTTTTCCTAAGAAAATTTCACTTTTTATTAAAATATTTTTTCTTTAGAAACCTACTACTCTTGAATTTGTCAAGACTTCCTACCTCCCCCAAAATATTAAAAGCTTTCCTGAATTCAATTTTGGTAACAAACAACTAAAATTTGTTTCTGTGCAACTCAGTCTTCAGTGCTGACTTCACAGAAATAACAAACTGAATGAAACAAAAGATACAAGGTATCTTGTATTTGTTAAGAAATGTCCTATGAAGAAATGCAAACTCCTTTTCATGTATGTAGATACAGTGAATAAAGAGTTATAATGTCCTCAGTCATGATTGAAAAATGACACTTCTCTAAAGTTCAAAGTATTGTCTGTGAAAAGCACTGCTAGAAAAGTCAAATACAAAAATCCCACAGTGGGAGAAATTACTCATTAAATACATACAAGTCTATATTTAAAAATAAAACAAGAAACTCCTAGGGCCCAGGAACATTAATAAAATCATACAACTAATATATCATCAAATAATCTGTTCATGCTGGTCAGTGGTGGCACACGCCTTTAATCCCAGCACCTGGGAGGCAGAGGCAGAGGCAGGCAGATTTCTGAGTTCGAGGCCAGCCTGGTTTACAGAGTGAGTTCTAGGACAGCCAGGGCTACACAGAGAAACCCTGTCTCGAAAAACCAAAAAAAAAAAAAAAAAAAAATCTGTTCATAGTGTTTACTGAAAAGACACATAGATTGTAGGAAAAAATATGGCTGGGGAACCCAGGGTTTCTCCCACCATGCTGTGTGTAGTCAGCTAGGAACACTCTGGGTTCCTCCAGCTGGAAATTGGGCCCAGCTGCACATTAACTAAAGGCCTCTCCACGGCTCCTCAGGGCGCAGTCCCAACACACAAGGAAGTCCTTGGGTTTCCAAAACCGGTTTATTGACATGGCAGATGGTGGATGGATCTGGATGCATACCCCCTAAAACCCAGGGTGGATGTGAGTTAAATAAGGAGGGGAAGGTGGGGAGGGGCTGGGGAGGAATGTTTAATCAGCTCCACCCTCTGGCCTTCAGGTACCTCATTAGTATGTAAATCTCTCTAGGGCCTGCTCCTCATACCCTCCACCTGTGTACATGACTGAAGGGTGTTAGGCCTGAAAATAGATACAAAGACATTGTTCAAAAATGAAAATCATTAAACATCATTTGTCATTATATTATTTAAATGTATTTAAATTGTTGAAATATAAAAATAGTTGATAGCCATGCTAACATGGGCAGATTTATAACAAAGTTAATATAGATGCTTCTAAATTGAAGAAAGTGTGTTAATCTGCAGTATTTACAATGAGTCATTGTATTAGTTAAAGTTATTACTGCTGTGACCAAACACCATAACCAGAAGCCACGTGTGGTGGAAAGGATTCATTTGCTTACACCTCTATATCACATTTTTCATTGAAGGCAGTGAGGAGAAGACAGCAAAAAGGGCAGGAATATGGAGACAGGAGGAGGTGCAGAGACCATTGCGGAGTGCTGTTTGCTGTTTTGCTCCTCCTGACTTGCTTAGCCAGCTTTTTTATAGAACCGAGGACCACCTACCATCAGATGAACCCTGCCACATCAACCAGTATTTAATAAAATGTCCTACAGGTCTGGCTACAGCCTGATCCTATGGAGCCATTTTCTCAATTGAGGTTCCCTCTTCTCAGATGACTTTAACTAGTGTCAAGTTGATAAAAAAATAATTAACATCAAAAGACATAGAAATTTTTAAATGCAAATATATGTACAACAAACAAGTCTGGGTAGTCTGCAGGGGAACATTGTGATCCTAAAAGATAATAATAATAATGCTGATAATAATAATAATAATAATAATAATAATAATAATAATAATAATAAAGAGATCAAATTATAGGCATGGTGCACATATCTCAGATAGCAGGAGTTAAGGGAAGAGGGCAGAGTAGATTGAATGTAGAGAGTATACATAGAAATATTATTCAGAGTACTCTGATGTCCTATAGGGATGTTAAGGTTTTATTAAAATTATTAGTATGACACATAACAGGAAGAAAAGTACAAAACAATCAAATTAAAAAGAATATTTATTCTGTCACAGATTTGAGTTTTTCTTGAAGAGTGAGCTACAATCTAAATGCATTAAGATTTCTAAAGCCAAGACCCTGAAAGGTTGTTGAAAAGTTAAGAATCTAAGTTACTTTAGGAACAATTGGAATATGTAAAGTGCCCAAAGATTTACACATAACTCTTGAATTTTCTTTAATTAATTGTGTTGGGGTAAATATTATTTGGGGTTTTGAGATCACCTTAGATCATTTAGTTACCAAGCAAAAAACATAAAAATCTTTATATTTATAATAAGCCTTAAAGAATTATATCTGGGCAGATATCAACCCTCTAATCTATTTTATCTACTTCACTGTCAGTAACCTCAAGATATCACTTGATATGTTCTGTCTAGGCCATTTCTACTCCAATTGGCCAGCCCACATGGCCATGTGCTCATGAACCACCTACCTCTTGGAGCCTTCATCTCCTATCTCTTCTCCTGGTCTCTGCCTCACACCACAAGCCCAGGAACCAAAGCCCCACTTACCTCTCTTCTTTCTAGCTGAAGACTGTAGGCATTTTTATTCAACCAATAGTTTTATATTAAGGAGCAATGTTTGTACAACAAAATTGGAATATATGAGAATTCACGTGATTTGAGGCAATTAGACCTTGGGATACAGAATTTAGCATCACAATACATAGTAACAGATAAAACCTCAACAATTCCCCTCTTTCTCTAAATAAAAAGGTTCCTTCTCTTACAAGAATAAACAATATACAATAGAAACAAGTGAAACATTTATGAAAATTATTAGGTAGTAGCTGCATTCATAATGTCCAGTCCATTTATATTTGGCAACTTAGATAAAATATCCTATCACCAATCCTATCTTGGTTAGTTTAGAATTCTCTATCTAAATTTTTCTAACTTCTATTACAATCCTAAAACATCTTTTAGAACCTAAAAAACATCTTCTCATGTCTTAACAATATAAACTTTATGGTGGGGATACAACTGTCTAATCTTCAATCCCATAGAAACTTGAGAAGGAAATAAACATTATCTGAGAATGCAGAAAGTCCAGGTAATCACTTTCAAACTTACATAACCTGGACAACCACCCAGTATCATAAAACATTGGAGCATCTGCAGCCTTCTGGCATAGGCCTATCTGACAGACCTTTTATAAATCAGAAATTATGAAGGACTTGCTTACCCTTCCTTGACAGAGCTTGGCAACTTACTTCTCTGTGTCTGTTTGTCCTTTCTGGACAGCATTCAGTCTTCAGATGAAGTTATGACTTTTTCTCCCCAGTAGCTGGCTTGCCACAAATGAAGCCATTTCCAAATGGAGGTCCTTTGATACTCATCATCTTAAAAGTCAAATAGGCTGCTACCAGGAGCTGACATATTTCAATGCCAAAAACTGTAGATTAATAAAAACATCTTTAAATGCTGCATTCTTGGGGTCTCTGAGGTTTGAAGACCATTTATCTATTCATAGCATAACTGAACTAGTAAACATTGCCTGTTTGTAGCTATGTATTATGTGTTTAACCCAGGAAGCACATCGACATGAAAATCCAGATTAGTATCTGACATGGCAATGAGTTTAATTTTCTGATCATTAACTTGAAATTTTTAACCATTTCTAACACTTGCCAGTAGCAGCTATTTAAAGGACTTGGACTAAACCTTGTATTTTTAAATGAGTTGCATATGTATAATACCTATACAAGAATAGAAACAGACATACATTATGTTGTAACAAAATTAAGCTTAATTTTTGAATCAATATACAAATAATTACACTGATGAAAATTTTAATCCTGTGTCAATATACAATTGTCCAATTCAGTGTTAACAAAAATAACCTTTTCTGAGAATTACAATAGCTCTATGCTAAAAAGTAGATTCAATAATCTACACTTTCATCTGCTTATTTCTATATTTTCGCTTTTTCCTCTCACCCCCTTCTCTTTATCTAAGAAAGAAGGTTAGAGAAAGGGAAAGAAAAGATAGATACCTGAGTCTAAGCTCCCTATTTTTGTTTCCTTCCTGTCCAAGACCATATTTATCTGTAACCGTTTCCTTAAATGACAATATATCTATTCATAAAATGATCAAAACTTTCCACCCAACTTAAGAGAGAAAGACAACTATATTTTTGTAAGCGTTTCCTGATAAACTGGTGCAAAGTATTCCTTTTTATGGGCCCAAAGGAGATTAGGAAATGGGTAAGTTAAAAGTAAGCTAGCAGGCATTTGTTCTCCAGTCTCTGGGTGCTGTGAAAGTTCAGGTTTAATTGAAGTCCTGATTGGCTCAAGTCAATAAAGCTGGACAAAACAAGGTCATTCAGAGATGGAGTACATTTACTGGGGAATCTGAAATCTCAACTTGGGTTGTAAGTTCTTGACCCGCTTTGTAGATTTACACCTAAGATATGTATTTTTTTTCACATTTCGAATAGTTATGTACATGTACAGTGGAATTTACTAACTGAATCAGCGGCAGCTTTTGTGGAGCAGCACCCTCAGCTATCAACTATTTATTTAGTTATTGACTTTAAATCCTGATCACAGCCCCCTCCTCCCATCTTCCCAGTCTCACCTTCACAAATCCTTCCCTTCATTACCCTCTTGGGTATCACCCTGTCCTGCCCTGGACAACCAATGGTAACAGGACTCAGTGTATCCTCTCCCTTTGAAGCTCAACCTGGCATTCCAGTTAGAGGAAGGGGATAGCAGGCAACAAAGTCACAGACAACCCCTGCTCCAATTGCTAGAGGACCCATAGGAAGACCAAGCTAAGCTGCACATCTGCTACAAATGTCTAAGGTACCTAGATTCAGCCCTCGAATTCTCTTTGGTTGGTAGTTCAATCTCTGTGAACTTTCATGAGACTTCTTGTGGTGTCCCTGATCTCTCTAGCTCACTCAGTCTTAACTCCCACTCTTCTGTAACAATCCACAAACTCAGCCTTACGTTTGGCTGCATCTCTTTCCATCAGTTGCTGAATGAAGCTGCTCAGGAGACAGTTATACTAGGCTTCTATCTGCAAGTATAGGAGAATATCATTAATAGTGTCAGGTATTGACCCTCTCCAATGGGGTGTGTCTCAAGTTGGGCCAGTCAGTTTGGCCATTGCCTCAATCTCTGTTGCATCTTTATCCCTGCACATTTTGTAGGCAGGACAAATTATCGGTTGATGGTTTTGTGTTTATGTGGATGTCCTCCTCCTTGTACTGAAAGTTCTACCTGCAAAAAGAGGTGGCCACTTCATTCCCCATTTCCCCTGCTGGTAGTATTCTTTGCTAGGGTCACCCCCACAGACCCTCTGAAGCCTCCCCAGTCCCAGATCTCTAACTAGTCTTAAATAAGCCCCCCCAGCGATTTCCATTCACACTCTCAGCCCTCTTACCCATCCCCATTCCGCTTCTTCATGCTTTCTCTCATTCCATTCCCTCTCTCTCCATCCACCTCAATGACTATTTTTGTTTTCCCTTTATGAGAGTGAGATTTATGCAACCTCCTTTAGTCTCTCCTAGTACGTAGTAGCTTTATGTCTACATATACTCTCAATATTTGAATGATGATTGTACTGGCTAGTTTCATGTCAACTTGACACAAGCTAGAGTCATCAAAGTTGAAGGAGCCTCAACTGAGAAAATAATTCTGTAAGATTCAGTTCTAGGCAAGCCTGCAGGTCAGTTTATTAATTAATAATTGATGGAGGAAGACCTATATTATTTTGGGTGCTGCCATGCCTGCGCTATTGGTTCTGAATTCTAACAGAAAGCAGGCTGAGCAAGCTATAAGGAGCAAGCCAATAAATAGCACCCCTTCCTGCCTTCTGTTTTATCTCCTGTCTTTAGTTTTCTTTCCTTAGTAAGTTTCTGCCATCATTACATTTGATGATGAACTGCTCCAAGCAAAGGTGAGTAAAATAAATTTGTCATCTTCAAGTTGCCTTGGACCATAGTGTTATATTACAATAGTAACCCTTACTATAACAGTGATGTACAATAAGACAAGAGAAAACTTGAATTTTACATGTGGTAATAAATTAGAATAAAACATACCAGCATAGAATGTTTAGTTTAGTATAAGCAAAAGATGCAATATTTTAATTATGAAAGACTAATAATTGTTTAATAAAATATAAAATATTTATAGATTTTTGTTATAGCATTTGCAAATAATAGCTTTCCAATATTAATGAGGATACCTAGTATTCAGGTTATGATTCTTCAAATGAAAAAATATTTCAGTTAAATTTAAAAACCAGAGTTACTTGGAGACTTATCTAACATTACCTAAGTTTGATGTGTCTAATATGATATTAATAGAAAATAGAGAGTTTGATTCTAATCTCACCAAAATAATGTGGGCCAAAGTGTATTTTCACTATTTAGACCAATTTGAATAGTAATGAAAATAACATTAAGTATTATATTATGAAACAATATATTTGTTTATACTTACAGAAATTAATGATCAAGTGTATAATGAGAATAGATAAATATCTGAAAAAAGAAATAATTTCAGGTAATTTATGTAGTTATCTCATTCTGAAAGAGATATTATAAAGAGATAATGGCAAAATTTTTTAAATTTCCCTTATTATTACAAAAGACAGAATACGACTTTTAGGATAAGAAATGATGTTATCACTGCGACATAAGGTCTTTTGCCTAATGCTCTCAAAAAATTAGGAAATGTTTGCTCTAACAAAGTCTCAAAGAATCATGTCCTGGATCCTTGCATGCTCATATATGAAAACTTCTTTGGGCATGATTTTAAGGTAAAATGATGTAATATGGATGCTTAAACTCTTTGTCAAACTTTACTAGTCACAGTTTATTCAAAAATATTCTTATGTAATTGTGAAGATGCATACAGAAATGTATATATGTAGCAAATAATAGACACATATACACATACAGGAAATGAATTTTTTTCTATATACCTGAAGAATCAGTCTGAAATTCATTTTTAACCACATTAATAATGGATAATTTTAACATCCCTTCCTATTTTTTTTTTAGAAAAACAGGTATTTTATATTTATTTTTTTATTAGATATTTTATTTACACTTCAGATGCCATCCCCTTTCCCCATTCCCCCCCCCTTAGAAAACCCCTATCCCATGCCCCTTTTCCTTTTTGCATTTATACATTTTTTTAAAAATAATGTTAATCATAAGCTTTATAAGTTTGGAATTGTTCAATCAGAGGTGTAACTCACTGACCAACCTAGATATAACAACTATTTTTGACTGGTGGAGATACATGAATATCTGCCTCCCTGTCTCCCCCCTCTTTCTCTCTTTCATCACCTAGCTTCTCCTCTCCTTCTTCTTCTCCTCTTCTTACTCTTTTTCTTCCTCTCAGTACTCCTCCTACCTTAGCTCCTCCTACACATCACCCTTCCTGTTAAAATGAAACTTTTCTCTCAAAATACAATTAGAGCTTAATTATGCCAATTTGTACCAGTGAGGTACAAGATAGTCCTAATACCCAGTCCATCCTTTTGTTGACTAACCAGAGTCTAAACCACCAGCCTAGGAGCACATATGGAGAGACATATGACTCCAGCTGTATATGTAGGGGAGGATGGCCTTGTTGGGCATAGGTGGGAGACAAGGTCATTGGTACCCTGAAGGCTGAGCACTGAGGGGAGGGAATCTGAGGGTGGGGAGGGGGTCTGGGGGTAGGTGGGTAAACACCTTCATAGAAGCAGGAGGAGGGGGGGATGGGATAAGGGGTTCCTGGGTGGTGGTGGAAATGCGGTAAGGGGATAAAATTTGAAATGTAAATATTATATCCAATAAAAGGGGAAAAAATAGAAAAGCGGTTAGAACCAACATTCTTAATAAAATGTCAGCCCTCTTAAAAAAAAAAAAAAAAAAACTATCTTGATACTAAAATTTGTTCTGAGAATTGTATACTTCAGAATGATCAGCCTTGGTGTATCTACTCAACAAGCAAGCTGGGCAAACCTGCTCAAACCTCTGAGGTCCGGGAATTCCATCTGGAGGCAGCGAAGACACAGCATCAGAGGATTGTCAATTTGCTCTTCCCCCCACTCCTCTTCTAATATCTCAATGCCCATAATCAGCTCGAAGAAGCTAATGAAGAGTCAGCGCCCCTATTCCCTGGGCTTGGGGACTAAGGTGGTAAACATCCCTTCCTATTATATTGGAGATTACTACTTCCTTATGGTTATAGCCAGATTTAAAGTCTTTTTTTTTAAATTTTTTTTTATTAGATATTTTATTTACATTTCAGATGCCATCACCTTTCCCCATTCCGCCCGCCTCCCAGAAACCCCCTATCCCATGCCCCCTTTTCCTTTTTGCTTTTATACACTTTTTAAAAATGTTAATCAAGCCGGGCAGTGGTGGCACACACCTTTAATCCCAGCACTTGGGAGGCAGAGGCAAGCGGATTTCTGAGTTCGAGGCTAGCCTGGTCTACAGAGTAAGTTCCAGGACAGCTAGGGCTACACAGAGAAACCCTGTTTCAAAAAAAAAAAAATGTTAATCAAAGGCTTTATAAGTTTGGTAATGCTAATCAGAAGTGTAATCTAATACCCAGCCTACATATATCAACTATCTTTTGACTGGTGGAGACAAGTGAACAACTGCCTCCATATCCCCCCCTCTCTTTCTCTCTCTTTCTCTCTCTCATCACCTAGCTTCTCCTCTCCTTCTCCTCCTTTCCTTACTCCTTCTCTTCCTCTCAGTACTCCTCCCACCTTAGCTCCTCCTACATATCACCCTTCCTGTTTAAAAAATTTTTTTTCTCTCAAAAAAAAAAATCATTTTGTTGACTAACCAGAACCTCTGTCATCTCTCCTAACTAAAACACTTAGTTCTGAACCTAGTTTTTTTCTTGGCTTTAGAATGAATGTCAGCTGAAAACCATCTACTCAAATCTTTTCTGTCAAAGTAAATAGCCAGGATTGGCTATGAGACTATAAGTTTTCAACCACGTCAGAAATCCAGAATGACTGAGTTAACTAAAATTATGGGAAGCACAAAGCATAGCTTCTAAAACTTAGCCAATTTATAGAGACTTCTGAACACCTGGACACTCCCTATACCAAAAAATGTTGGAGCATCTGATCTTTAGCCTTCTGGCCCAGGATCATCTGACAGACCTTAGTGCTGCAGAATTATTAAGGGCTGATTACTCTGTCTAGGCAGATATAATCAGTCAAGTATTCTGCAAGTGTGTCCTTTTCTGGACAGTAATTTGTAAATTCATGGCTTGGAGTTTATTGTTAGGGTTTTTTCTATATTTTATTTAGAAATAGCTGAGTGGCGTTAACAGACAACAGTCCAGATTACCTTACATGGATAGTTGGTTTCCAAAACGTCAGAAGTCCACAGAATTGACGTTACAAACATTTCTGGATTAATGTTCATTTGGATTAGAGACCTGTCTGCTCCTGACAGCTTCCTGTCTTGGATTCTAAGAAGAAATTCAGCATCTTTGGAGTTACTCCAGTTGTGAGACAGCCCCTAGGCAAGAATTGCTTCTTTCCATCTACAGATTTAAAGTCTTGTATTTTATCTTTTACCAGTTAATACAGGGCTCCTTCACTATTTGTTAATCAGATTTAAGATTCAGTAACGAGATCTATTTTTTTTATTTCTATCTTTCCAATCCAGGCATTTGATGTTAAGAATGGGAGATCAGGCCACTGTTCAGACTTTAGGACTATAACTGTGACACAACAGTACTAAATTCTTTTGAAGACTTTTATTTTATCTTTTCATAATGAAATTCATTATATATATATATATATATACACATATATATATTATAATTTAAACAAAAACTACTTAAGATCAAATAAATTAAAAAGATTCCACAATAATGGATCTCTGAGAGAAAGTGACAAACACCTGTTTTTTTCACACCTCAGACAGTTCAAGCAAAGATAGCTTTGCAGTTGTCAGGATCATGTTCAGTAATACCAGTTCTGAGGACTGGATCACGTGAGCTCTTCCATTCCCATGCATTACTCAGCAGTGTTAAGTGCTCTGGGCTGTCTGTGGTGGGAGCTCTTTTGTACAGACACAGAATTCTCTGCTCCACACATACTTGAGTGTTATTACTATTAAACATTGGACAAATCCTCTTATCCTTGCTCTATGTTTTCAAATTTTACCATGTAAGTTTTGGTGGGAGTAAATAAGTAAGGAACTCAGTATCTGCTGATATGTTCTTGTTAGGTATCACTGTGTTTTAGAAAAGTCATTAACAATTCTGAAACATCAGCTTTGTCATCTCTACAATGGAATAAAAAAGACACCATGATAACTAAAATTTTCTCCATTTGAAATCACTACAGCTTACATGTTAGATATTAAAATTTGGCAATTGTTTCTTTCAAGACAAAAGCCTCATAGGGAGAGAGGATCTTCCTTCCTTCCGTCCTTCCTTCCTTCCTTCCTTCCTTCCTTCCTTCCCTCCTTCCTTCCTTTTTTCTTTCTTTTTTTCTTTTTTCTTTCTAATTAACAAGGATGATTTCTCATAAAATGTAAAAGTCTGTAAGGCTTTGTTCTTTCTGAAGCAAACTCAGTTTGACTTCTTTATATTCATTTCCTGAAGGGGGAGCAGAGTTTACTGTAGGACTGTAATCCTTCCCTAGGGCGTATCTCTTCTCTGTCATTAGTTTTCCTCTCAGTAATACTGATTCTTTGACTTAAAGACTTTTTATACCTATTTCAGTCTCATCTTTATCTCCAACCCCACGCCCACCTTTTTAAAAATTCTTCTAAGTCAGACAGTCATATTGGTTCTCATCAACAATTTTGACCCTCAGGTGAGCATAATATGTATAACTTTAAAAAACTTTTAGATGTAATCCATTAGATAGTCCAGTAACTTTATCACAGCTAGAAGAAATAAATTGATTTGACGTGTTCAATTGCCTCGAAAAACATAGTAAGTTCTATGAACAGTGAATCTTCAATTGGAGAATTCAAAACAGCTTGCTTTAATACATGATTTCCTCAATAATGTCATTGCTTTGAAGATGCCTCAGAGTGTCATGTCATCCTGTGTGTCCATTTTGGCTTTTACTTACCTGTGTTTGAGAACCATATATAAAAATTCATTGCTGGGGCCAATGTTCCAAAGTGTCTCCCCTATGGCCATCTAGTTTTAAGATTAATTCTTACATTCACATCTGAATTTCTGTATATAATGACAGTTGGAGATCCATGCATGTTGATATTTAATTTCCTCAACATGATTTTGTTCATTTGTTTGTTTTTATATTTTAATTTCTTTTATTTATTTATTTATTTATTGACTTAACATTGGATCACAGCCCCCTCACTCCTTTCCTCCAAGTTCTACCCCCTTCCCTCATTTCCCCTCTCCTTTAGAGAAGGAGAGACACCTCCACCTCATGTACCACCACCCACCACCTCAGTATATCAAGTTGCATCCGGACCAAGTGTATACCCTCCTACTAAGGCCAGACAAGGCAGCTCAGCTAGGGAAATGGCATCCAAAGTCAAGTAACAAGAGTCCTAATCACAGACAATTCCTGCTCCAATTGTTAGGGGACCCATATAGAGACAAAACTGCACATCTGCTACATATGTGTAGGGGACATGGGTTCAGGACATGCATCCTTGCTGGTTGGTGCTTCAGTCACTGGGAGCAACCATGGACCCAGGTTAGTTGATTCTGTAGGTCTTCTTGTGGTGTCCTTGACACCCCCTCATGCTCCCTCAACCCTTCCTTTAACTCTTCTACAAAACTTCCTGTGCTTCCACTAATGTTTAGCTATAGGTCTCAGCATCCTATAGCTTAGTTTCCACGAGCTGTTGGATGAAGCCTCTCAGATCACAGTTATGCAAAGCTCCTGTCTAAAAGCATAAAGAGTATCATTTTATAGTATCCTATGGGGTGTGTTTCAAGTTGGGACAATCATTGGCTGTCCATTCCCTCCAACTCTGTTCCATCGTTATCCCTGCACATATTGTAGCCAGGGCAATTTGGGATGAGGGTTTTGTGGGCGTGTTGGTGTCTTGTTCCCTGTACTGGAAGTCTTGCTTAGCTTTAGGAGGTGGCCACTTCAGTCTCCCTGCCCCTTGCTTGTAGGATTATCAGCTAGGGTCACCCCTATGGAGTCCCTGGAGCATCCCCAGTCCCCTGTCTCCAGCTCATCCCCGAGATGCTCTCCCAGCAGTTTTCTTTTTCTTACTCTGCTCTCTCACTCCCAAACCCTTGCTATCTTCTAGCCTGATTATCACCCCTGTTCCCCTCTGGTCCCCTTTCCTACCCAGTTTTCATTCTTTCTCTGTCCACTTTCAATATCAATTTATTTCCTCTTTGAAATGAGGTCCAAACTTCCTCCCTTCAGTCCTCCTTGTTACATAGCTTTTTTGGGTCTGTGGATTGTAGCATGATTATCATATACTTATGGACAATTTCCACTTACATGTACATATATATCATGAATGTCTTTCTGGATCTGGGATATCTCAATGACTATATTTTCTTGTTCCAACCATTTACCTAGAAATTTTATGATGTCCTTGGTTTAAAAGCGTTGTAGTATCCCATTTTATAAATATATAACAGTTTCTTTATCCATTTGATGGACATATAGGTTGTTTTTAGTTTTTGTCTATTATGAATAAAGCTGTATGAACATAGTTGAGCAAGTATCCTTATGGTATGGTCAAGCATCATTTGGGTGTATGCCCAGAGTGATATAGCTGGGTCTTGGGGAAGAACTGTTTCAAATTTTTTGAGAAACAACCAGATTGATTTCTGGAGTGGTTGTTCAAGTTTTTGCTCCCATCTGCAATGGAGGAGTATTCTCAGTGCTCTACATCCTTGACAGAATGTGATCTCAGTTGAATTTTTGATCTTGCTCTTCTGAAGGGTATATGAAGGAATCACAGAGTCATTTTGACTTGCATTTTCCTGATGACTAAGAATATTGAACTTTTCTTTAAGTGCTTCTTGGCCATTAGAGATCCCTCTGTTGAGAATAATCTGTTTATCTCTTTATCCTATTTTTTAATTGGGTTAATTGGTATGTTAGTGTTAAGATTTGTGTGTCTATTGTATATTTTTGATATTAGATCTCTGTTGGATACAGGGTTTGTGAAGATCACTTTCCATTCTGTAAAGGTGCCATTTTGTCCTATTGATTGTGTTCTGTGCCTACAGAAACTTTTCAGTTTATTAAGGTTGCATTAATTATTATTATTATTTTTTTTTTTTGGTTCCTGTGCTCTTGGTGTTCTGCTCTGGAAGTTGTCTACTATATCAATGCATTCAAGGCTAATCTTCATTTTCTTTTCTGTTACATTTAATATGTGCTATTTTTTGTCTTTGATCTATTTGGACTTGCGTTTTGTGCAGGGTCATAAATATGAATCTAGCTGCATTCTTCTACATGCAGATTCCAGTTAGATCAGCAACATTTGTTGAAAATGCTTTCTTTTATCTGCTGTATAGTTTTGGCTTCTTTGTTAAATATCATGTGTTTGTAAGTTTGTGGGTTTTTTCTGGGTCTTTGCTTCCATTCCATTGGTCAGACAGTCTGTTTTATGCTACTATCATGCTGTTTTTATTATTATTGCTCTGTAGTTCAGGTTGAATTAAGGATGGTAATACTCTAGAAGTTTGTTGTTTGTTTGATTTTGTGTCTTCTTTGGTTTTATTCTGCGAGATTTTAGTTGTCCTTTTTTTTTTTTTCATATAAATTTGGGAATTCCTTGTTAAGATGTGTTAAGGAGGTTAGAGAGATGGCTAAGCAGATAAGAGCACTAACTTTTTTCCAGAGGTTCTGAGTTCAATTCCCAGCAACCACATCATGGCTCACAACAATTTGCAACGGGGCCTGATGCCCTCTTCTGGTGTGTATGAAGACAGCTTACATTGTTGTCACATACATCAAATAAATAATTTTTAAAAATCTGTAAAGAATTGTGTTGGAAATTTTATGGGAATTACATTTAATCTGTATATTGCTTTTCGTATGATGGCCATTTTTACGGTGTTAACATTACCTATCCATGAGCAACATAATTGTATTATCTTTTTCAATTTCTTTCTTCAGAGACTTAAAGTTCTTGTCACACAGGATTTTTTTTTTTTTTTTTTTGCATTGTTAGAATTACCTCAAGATATTTTGCATCTGTTGTGGCTATTGTGAGTGGTAGACTTATCTAAATTTCATTCTCAGCACATTTTTTTTTCATTTGTATAAATAAGAGCTACTGTTTATTTTGACTTAATTTTATATCCAGCCACTTTGCTGATGGCTACACTTTATCAGCTGTGGGCATACTCTGGTAGAATCTGTGGAGCCATTTGTATATTATCATGTCATCTGCAAATAGAGAATCTTTGACTTCTTCCTTTGTAATTTCTATCCTCTTGATCCCCTTTAGTATTAATATTGCTCTAGATAGAAATTGAAATACTACATTGAATAGATATTGAGAGAATAGACAGCCTTTTATTGTACGTTTTGTTAGTGGAATTGCTTTAAGATTGTCTCTATTTAATTTGATGTTGGGTATTGGCTTACTGTATACTGCCTCTATTGTTTTTGCTTATATGCTTTATATCCCAGATCTCTCTAAGACTTTTATCATAAAGGGGTAATTGGATTTTTGTTAAAGTCTTTTCAGTATCTAATGAGATGATCATGTGATATTTTTCTTTCATTTCATTTATATAATGGGTAACATTGATGGCTTTTTGTATGCAGAACTATCCCTTCATCCCTGGGATGAAGGCTACTTGATCTTGGTTGATGACATTTTTTGATGTGTTCATGGATGCAGTTTGCAAGTATTTTATAGAGTACTTTTCCATCAATGTTCATAAAAAAATATTGGTTTGAAATTCTCTTTCTTTGTTGAATCTATGTGTAGTTTAGATACCAGGGTAACTGTGGCTTCATAGAATGAGTTTGGCAGTGTTCATAATGTTTATATTTTGTGGAATAGTTTGAGGAGTATTGGTATTATCTTGTCTTTGAAAGTCTGATATGATTCTGTACTAAAATCATCTGGCCATTGGCCTTTTTTTGGTTGGAAGATTTTTTGATGACTGCTTTCTATTTCTTCAAGGGTCTATTTACATTGTTTGGTTTATCCTGCTTTAGCTGTGGTAAGTTGAATTTTGATACTGTCTCTTTGTCTTTTAGTTAGGTGGGGTAAGGGTTTGGCTATCTTGTTGAGTTTTTCACAGAACCAGCTATTTGTTTTATTGATTTTTTTGTATTGTTCTTTTTGTTTCAAACTTGTTGACTTCAGCCCTGTGTTGAATTATTTTCTACTGTCTATTTATCTTGGGTCTTCACATTCTTCCTTTTCCTCTTCTTCTTTCTCTTCCTTCTCCTCCTCCTTCTCTTCTTCGTTTTGTTCTAGAGCTTTTCAGTGTGCTTTTAAATTGCTATGAGATCTCTCTAACTTCTTAATGAACACACTTAGTACTATAAACTTTCCTTTTCACACTGCTTTCATTGTGTCCCATATGTTTCAGTATGTTATGTCTTCATTTTCATTGAATTTTAGAAAGTGCTTAATGTCTTTCCTTATTTCGTCTCTGACACAGTGTTCATTGAGTAAAGTATTGTGTAATGTCCATGCATTTGTTGGCTTTGTGTTGTCTCTGTTTTGTTGAAGTCCAATATCTTTCCAGGGGCTTTGATAAGGTACAAGGATTATTTTGATTTTCTTGTATCTGTGAGAGACTTTCCTCATGATGTGTATATGGTCAATTTTGGAGAGGTTTCCATGATATGGTACAAAGAAGGTATATTCTTTTTTGTTTGGGTGAAATGTTCTATCGAGACATGTTAGGTCCATTGTATCAATAATGATTGTTAATTTCACTATTTTTCTGAGTAGGATATTGAAATCTTCAATAACTAATATGTGGGATTCTGTAATTTAAAGTACAGTATCTGTATTTTACAAATGTAGCTACCCTTGCATTTGGGGCATAGATGTTCAGAATTGAAATTTTGTTGTGATAGTTTTTTTTTTTTTTTTTTTTTTTTTTTTTTTTAATGAGTATAAAGTGTCCTTCTCCATTTTTTTTGATTAATTTTGGCCAAAGTATATTTTATTAAATATTAGAATGGCTACACCAGATTTCTTCTTGGGTCCACTTTCTTGGAAAACCTTTTTCCAACCCTTTGCTCTGAGGTCATGTCCATCTTTTTGGCTGAGGTTTGTTTCTTGTATGCAGTAGAATTATGAATTCTTCTGTGGTATCCCTTCTGTTAACCTATGTATTTTTATTGAGGAATTGAGTTTATTGATGTTGAGAGAAATTAATGACCAGTGATTCTTAATTCCTGATATTTTGATGATGGTGGTGGTAGAATGCTTTTATATGTTTATTGGGGTTGTTATTTTTGCTTTTCTGGTTTTTTGGTTACTTATTTCCTGTGTTATCCTGGGTGTAGTTTGGCTTTGTCAGTTGGAGTTTTCCTTCTAGCAACTTTTGTAGGACTGAATTTGTTAATAGATATTTGTAAACTTGGTTTGTCATGGAATATTTTGTTTTCTCCATCTATGTTTATTAAATGTTTTGCTGGGTACAGTAATCTGGGCTGACATCTGTAGCCTCTTAGGGTCTGCAAGATATCTGCACAGGCCCTCCTGGCTTTAGAGTCTGTTGAGAATTTGGGTGTAATTCTGATAGTTACTTGGCCTTTTTTTTAAAAAAATATATAGATTTTAATATCTTTCTTTGTTCTGTAAATTTAGTGCTTTGATTATTGTGTAGTAGAGAGATTTTCTTTTCTGATCCAATCAATTTGTTCTGTAAGCTTATTGTATGTTTTTAGGTGGGAGGTTTTCTTCTATAATTGTATTAAAAATATTCTCGGGCCTTGAAGCTTGAAGTCTTCTTCTTTTTCTATCATATTACTCTAGAATTGGTCTTTCATAATGTCCCAGATTTTCCTGGAAGTTTGACTCATGAACCTTTTAGATCTACCAATTTATTTGACGATATACCAATTTCTTCTACTGTTTCTTCTACTCCTGAGATTCTCTCTTTCATCTCTTGTATTTTGTTGGTGATGTTTTCATCTGTCATTTCTGTTCACGTCCCTAGGTTTTTCCCCTCCAGCATTCCACCAATTTGTGTTTTCTATTTTTATTTTGCATCTTTTAACAGTTTTATTCACTTTCATCACATGTTTGATTAATTTTTCCTATATCTCTTTAATGGATTTATTCATTTCTTCATTAAGAGCTTTGTCATCTTTATAAAATTAGTTTTCAGGTCACTTTCTTGTGCTTCAGCTGTTTCCTTATATCTAGTGTTGCTCTAGAAGGATAGCTGGGCTTTTGTCATGCCATATTGCCTTGACCTCTCGTTGATTGTGTTTCTCAGCCTTTAGCCATCTGGTTGTCCCTGGTACTGAAAAGACTCCTCCGGAAGGCAGGCAGAACCTTGGGTCTGGATAATAGAGCTCAACACATTGCTACCTCTGCTCACTGTGTTCCAGGTGGAACTGAATGTTTCTGGTGTCCTGTTGCTTCTTCTTACAGGAGTCAGAGCCATGGACCTGCCTGTGAAGATGAGGCGACAGAGTGCAGCCCAGCTTTACTGACTGTGCCCCAAGTGGTCCTTGAGGCAAGGGATAGGTGAGGGGGAATCTAAACCTGGGTGTTGCTGGGGCTCCTGCAGTCATGGACATCCCTGGGGCCTGGCTGGCCTCCTTTAGAGAGAAGGCAATAGAGCTGGGGGTGGGGGTGATGTGCAGTGTGCAACTCACCTCTCTTTTCAGATTATTGATGAAACTTCCTAACTCTAATTTACGTTTTTGAGAGTTTGGTTAAAATTAGTTGACTAAAAGTACATAGATTCATTTCTAGGTCCACTATTTTGTTTTACTAGGTATATATATGTTTATAAAGGTACATTTCAGGATTTATTAATATATATTAACATATTAATAATCTATCTAGCATCTACCTATGATTTATACGGAAAGATTGGGGATCTGGTACAGACAATAAAACATGGTAGTATATACAATTTGGTACCTTGTATTATGTCTTAGAATGGAATATTAGAATTAATGGAAAATTACTAATATTTCAAAAATTATTGAGACATACATAAAATTAATATATCAATGCCAAATTCTTAGTTATGACATTTCTCACAGTTAAGGTAGAAAGGCAACTTGATAAAACTGCTCATAATTATGAGAATGGTTAACTATTATGGTGAAAATTTTAAAAATATAAAAATAATCTTAAATTTATTTTAATTAATTATACAGAGAATTTATTTTTATTGAATTTCTTCTAGTTGACATAGCATGAAATTGATTGTGTGTAAATAAGCTTACTTGATTTTTCATGACTTTATAGTTTAGATTTTTGTCAGATATTTTAGGTCAAAGGGAAAATGTTGAGAAACAAGAATTGGCAAATGTAATCATTTTTTTTTCCAGCAGGAATAAGCCCAAAAGGTTAAAGAATGCTACAAACCTTCTTTGTTTCAGCAGTGGTTCTAAACTACTAAATACTTTTAAGTTTCACATGTTTATACATATCCCAATAAAGTAATTTGTTCATTTATCAAAAATAGTCAGACATACTGGCATATAAATAAAATTCATGTAAGAAACTGTCACCACTATTTCCAGTAAAGCTTGGACATGAGTGTTAAAATAAAGGCATGGACAAACTTTTAAAAACATACTAAACAGGATCTCACTCTTATTTTAGAAAGGCAACAAACTTGCCAAAGTTAATGGGAATGTACTTATTTTTCCACATTCAATATAAGCAAAGGAACCTATCAAATTATATAAATGCTATGCTATTTTAATGACATAAAATTCTGTAGTTTCAACTTTCTTTAAACAATTCCACTTAGAATTCAAAATTGCAGTGCTAAATATCTGTTGTAATTTCAACCCATTGTCATTATTGTATATTGTATATAACATGGAAATTGCTTCCAATAAACAAGATATCAGAAAGCTAGTACATTTATGGAACAGAAAAGAATACTCTTTTCCCCCAATTTTTTTATTAAAACTTTGGCTAGCAGCTAAAGTATGTGATAGGCATTCTTTAGCAATGGCAAATGTATATGCAGGGTTTAGGGAAAAAGTTAGAATATTACTGGTCAGGAGGTTACCATAACAGTCACTTAGTTCTCACAAACCAAGTTATCAATATGAAGATTCTGTCAGCCTCCAAGATATTTTTGTATGGCTTTACTGTATAATACACTATTATGATTTATATAACATAACTTTTGAAAATATACACATATAGTATTAATCAAGATTAGATTAATCATAATTCAATGCCTTTATGTATACTCAGAACTAAACTATACGGTTTTATGATCATGATCCATTAATGAGTTCAATAAATAAAAAAAAATGTGACAAAATTTGGGTTCTTGTGGTTAAAGCTACTGAATTAAAACATCACACTTGATATTGTAAATTTAATCAAATTCATTAAATTTTCTGTCAAATTATACTGGTACCAAAATGAATTACGTTAGAATGGTTGTGTGATCACTGAAGTCTTAGTTTTCTCATCTAAATATTTGTCATGTTGCATCTACTTCAGTGTTTTTATAAAGATAATATAAGAACAATATGCCTCTAGTGCTAATGATACTGATATATATACATATATATACACATATGTGTATATATATGTGTGTGTGTGTGTGTGTGTGTGTGTGTGTATTACAATCATAGCCGAGTACATGACTTTGTTTCCTTAGATTGGAGGAAACAGTGCATTGATGAGAATATCTCTAGATGGTCTTCAATTGGAAGCTAATATTTTATTTTTTTGTGTTGTAAGTTCATTTAACAAAATGAAACTGAATATTAAAAGTTGTGCTGCCTAATCATATCAACTTCACACAATCTAGAGTCATATGAAAAGACAGAGCCCCAATTGGAAAAACACCTCCATAAGATCGGGCTGTAGGCAAGCTCATAGACTAATTTTTAAATTTATGATTTATGAAGGTGGGCCAAGCCACTGTTGGCAGTGCCATAGGTGGTTCTGTGTTCTATAAACAAACAAACAAACAAACAAACAAACAAACAAACAAACAGGCTGAACAAGCCATTTGGAGAAAGCCAGTAAGCAGAAACCCTCTACAGCTCTGTCAACTCCAGCCTCCATTTTTCTGCCTGAGTTCCTGCTCTGACTTCCTTTGATATTGAACAATGAAGTGCATTCATGTTGAAAATAAAACTGTTTCTCCCCCAAGTTCCTTTTTATCATGATATTTCATTATAGCTATAGTAAACCTAACTAAGACAGAGGCATAGTCAGGTTATTGGCATTTAAGCAGTTGCTTAATCAAATTTCATTTTCTATTTTTTTCTCCTTCTCCATCTGTCCTGTGGACATAATTTCTCCCTAGCTTTCCTTTTCTGGTAATCTGGTGCTCGCCCAGAAGGCTTGCCTTTCCCACTTCCAGTTCCTACAAATCCTAATAATTATCTCACAAGGAACAGATTGAGTCTGCTTTTGCCAGACATTAATTTTTGATGGTTGAACTTCTGTTTCTGTACCCTTGGATGCTCAACATAATACTTAAAAACCCCAACAGTTAGTTGTTATTTTAATAGAAAAATACACTGGAATTGTAGTGAACATATGTGGATTCTATATTATCTGTTTCTCACATAAGGTTACTGACCCCCAAAGGGCTTTGGTAGCTTCACCCAACACCTCTGCTATTTGAAGTACACATAGACTCTCTCTTGAGACAGCTCCACTACAGGCCTTCATGTTTCCTCAGTGTATGGTTTTATCTCCTCCAGAACCAGAGCTTCTTCACCACAAAGTATGGCTTCACTTTTACAGTTCACATGGTAGACTCACAGAGTCTCTTACAGGTACTACAACCCACACACTGCTGTCCTCAATAGCTCTTGGGATCAATCGGTTCAAGATTCCATGATGTTAGCAGCCCTGCTGCTCTCTTGCTTCCTAAATTAGTATCTTGTGGACAATTCTGTCAAATTCTGCTGTCAGCACAGATTAGAGCCTGGCTCCTTTGGAGCACATTCACATTGACTTTTGTGTGCTGACTTGCAGAAACATTTCCCTGGGTATTTCCTTTGAACAGGAGACTCTTCAGAGCATTGTCTTTATAAGAATTCTCTTTCTGGAAGACCATAAGAGTTAACTAACCTCGACTCTTGGCAGCTCCAAGAGACAAAACTCACCAACCAAAGAACAACCATAGGAAGGATGTTGGCCCCTTGCACATATGTAACAGATTAGAAGCTTAGTATTCATGTGGGGCTCTCAGCAACTTGAACTGGGGCTGTTCCTGAGCCTGCTGTCTGCCTGTCTGTTGGTCCTGTGCCCATAAATGAACAGCCTTGTCTAGCCTTAGTGGGAGAGGATGTACCTAATATTGTATGAACATGTGTGGGGGGGAGGGAGTGGGTGTTGGGGATTGGGCTGCAGGTTGGAAAGGGGATTTAGGAGGAGTGGGGCCCCATATTGGGATGTAAAGTAAATAAAACAATACATTCAAAAGCATCTTTTTGAATGAATTCATATTTTCAGATGGTGGATGAAGTCTTGCCTTTGGAGTGTATTTCCTGTTGTCCTAATAGAGGCCTCATATTTTTCTGTAAGGATACAAACCTCCGATTTTTTTGCAGATGGTTTGCAATTTGTTGTCTCTAAGCATATCATTTGTTTTCTCACTCTATACCTACATAAGACAGTAGATAATAATCATGGTTTAGAGTGAATGTATTATTTTAACATTTCTGCAGTACAAATCAGTTCCTACAAGTTCTCAGGGCATTGTCAGACTAGCTGTATTATTTGCCAAAATATCATACAAATGCCTGTTTTCCATGATAGATGTCCTGTTCC